>NC_060185.1:4019493-4069493 GCF_021184085.1 Oncorhynchus gorbuscha
CTCTCTCTCTCCCCCTCTCTCTCTCTCCCCCTCCCCCTCTCTCACTCTTTCTTTCTCTCTCTCTCCCCCTCCTCTCTCTCTCCCCCCCTCTCTTTCTCTCTCTCTCCCCCCTCTCTCTCTCTCTCCCCCTCCCCCTCTCTCACTCTTTCTCTCTCTCTCTCCCCCTCTCTCTCTCTCTCCCTCCTCTCTCTCTCCCCCCCTCTCTCCCCCCCTCCTCTCTCTCTCCCTCTCTCTCTCTCTCTCTCTCTCTCTCCCCCCTCCCCCCCTCCCCCTCCCTCTCTCTCTCTCTCTCTCTCTCTCTCTCTCTCCCCCCACTCTCTCTCTCTCTCTCTCTCTCTCTCTCTCTCTCTCTCCCCCCCCCCTCCCCCTCTCCCTCTCTCTCTCTCTCTCTCTCTCTCCCCCTCTCTCTCTCTCTCTCTCCACCTCTCTCTCCCACCCCTCCCCCTCTCCCCCCCTCTCTCTCTCTCTCCCCCTCTCCCCCCTCCCCCTCTCCCCCTCTCTCTTTCTCTCTCTCCCTTTCGTACGGTAGACCCCACATAGCTGGTTATGGAGTGGTTCTGTAGTGGTATATGTTCATTTAAAATCATGACCAGTTCTGTAATTAAGGGGATAAGCTAATGACATGTCCTTCATTCTCCGAGTCCTGTACCTTGAAATAATGTAGCTGTCAACGATTATTCATTGATATTAATACAAATTGGTTTAAACTGTGACAGTGTTTTTGTGGGGAATTGAAACATTTCAGTCAACTGCTATATGCCCTTAGGAATATCCCTGCCAAAAGCACAGTATATCAAGGGTTGACCAATGATGGTCTCGTGTAATAAAACTGATACTAAATTGATGATACTGCTATCTAATAATAATGTACTACTGTCTAATAATAATGTACTGCTATCTAATAATAATGTACTACTATCTAATAATAATGTACTACTGTCTAATAATAATGTACTGCTATCTAATAATAATGTACTACTATCTAATAATAATGTACTACTGTCTAATAATAATATACTACTATCTAATAATAATGTACTACTGTCTAATAATAATGTACTGCTATCTAATAATAATGTACTGCTATCTAATAATAATGTACTGCTATCTAATAATAATGTACTACTATCTAATAATAATGTACTACTGTCTAATAATAATGTACTGCTATCTAATAATAATGTACTACTATTTAATAATAATGTACTACTATCTAATAATAATGTACTACTATCTAATAATAATGTAATAATGTACTACTATCTAATAATAATGTACTACTATCTAATAATAATGTAATAATGTACTACTATCTAATAATAATGTACTACTATCTAATAATAATGTAATAATGTACTGCTATCTAATAATAATGTACTACTATCTAATAATAATGTAATAATGTACTACTATCTAATAATGATGTAATAATGTACTACTATCTAATAATGATGTAATAATGTACTACTATCTAATAATAATGTAATAATGTACTGCTATCTAATAATAATGTACTACTATCTAATAATAATGTAATAATGTACTAATATCTAATAATAATGTAATAATGTACTGCTATCTAATAATAATGTACTACTATCTAATAATAATGTAATAATGTACTACTATCTAATAATAATGTAATAATGTACTACTATCTAATAATAATGTAATAATGTACTACTATCTAATAATAATGTAATAATGTACTACTATCTAATAATGATGTAATAATGTACTACTATCTAATAATGATGTAATAATGTACTACTATCTAATAATAATGTACTACTATATAATAATAATGTACTACTATATAATAATAATGTAATAATGTACTAGTATCTAATAATAATGTACTACTATCCAATAATAATGTACTACTATCTAATAATGATGTAATAATTTACTAGTATCTAATAATGATGTAATAATGTACTACTATCTAATAATAATGTACTACTATCTAATAATAATGTAATAATGTACTACTATCTAATAATGATGTAATAATGTACTACTATCTAATAATAATGTACTACTATATAATAATAATGTAATAATGTACTACTATCTAATAATGATGTACTACTATCTAATAATGATGTAATAATGTACTACTATCTAACAATGATGTACTACTATATAATAATAATGTAATAATGTACTACTATCTAATAATGATGTACTACTATCTAATAATGATGTAATAATGTACTACTATCTAATAATAATGTACTACTATCTAATAATGATGTAATAATGTACTAGTATCTAATAATAATGTAATAATGTACTAGTATCTAATAATAATGTACTACTATATAATAATGATGTAATAATGTACTACTATCTAATAATAATGTACTACTATCTAATAATGATGTAATAATGTACTACTATCTAATAATGATGTAATAATGTACTACTATATAATAATAATGTAATAATGTACTACTATCTAATAATGATGTAATAATGTACTACTATCTAATAATAATGTAATAATGTACTACTATCTAATAATAATGTAATAATGTATTACTATCTAATAATAATGTAATAATGTACTACTATCTAATAATAATGTAATAATGTACTACTATCTAATAATAATGTAATAATGTACTACTATCTAATAATAATGTAATAATGTACTACTATCTAATAATAATGTACTACTATCTAATAATAATGTAATAATGTACTAGTATCTAATAATAATGTAATAATGTACTAGTATCTAATAATAATGTACTACTATCTAATAATAATGTAATAATGTACTAGTATCTAATAATAATGTACTAGTATCTAATAATGATGTAATAATGTACTACTATCCAATAATAATGTAATAATGTACTACTATCTAATAATAATGTACTACTATCTAATCATAATGTAATAATGTACTAGTATCTAATAATAATGTAATAATGTACTAGTATCTAATAATAATGTACTACTATCTAATAATAATGTAATAATGTACTAGTATCTAATAATAATGTACTACTATATAATAATAATGTAATAATGTACTACTATATAATAATAATGTAATAATGTACTACTATCTAATAATAATGTAATAATGTACTACTATCCAATAATAATGTAATAATGTACTACTATATAATAATAATGTAATAATGTACTAGTATCTAATAATGATGTAATAATGTACTACTATCTAATAATAATGTAATAATGTACTACTATCTAATAATGATGTAATAATGTACTACTATCTAATAATGATGTAATAATGTACTACTATCTAATAATGATGTAATAATGTACTACTATCTAATAATGATGTAATAATGTACTACTATCTAATAATGATGTAATAATGTACTAGTATCTAATAATAATATACTACTATATAATAATAATGTACTACTATCTAATAATAATGTACTACTATCTAATAATAATGTACTACTATCTAATAATAATGTACTACTATCTAATAATAATGTACTACTATCCAATAATAATGTACTACTATCTAATAATAATGTACTACTATCCAATAATAATGTACTACTATCTAATAATAATGTACTAGTATCTAATAATAATGTACTACTATCAAATAATGACGCTGATTATGTAAAACAGCTTCTATCTCTGAAGGATATTCATGGTTGTAATGTCTGTCTAATTAGATGGGTTGTTTAGTGCTTGATTTAAATAGTAGCCTCTCCTATCGTCTCTCAATCAGCTGCAGCCAATGGTCCATGCCCAGACACAAACCAACTAATTAACCAAGGCTGTGATCAGGGAGAGAGTTGGGGGGGGGTAGAGAGGGGGAAGAGAGAGAGAAGGAAAAACAGAGAGTGAGACAGAGAGACAGAGAGACAGAGAGACAGAGAGAGAGAGAGAGAGAGAGAGAGAGAGAGAGAGAGAGAGAGAGAGAGAGAGAGAGAGAGAGAGAGAGAGAGAGAGAGAGAGAGAGAGAGATGGGTAGAGAGAGAGAGAGAGAGAGAGGGGTAGAGAGAGAGAGGGGTAGAGAGAGAGGTAGGGGTAGAGAGAGAGGTAGGGGTAGTGGTAGAGAAAGAGGTAGGGGTAGAGAGAGAGGTAGGGGTAGTGGTAGAGGTAGAGGTAGGGGTAGAGAGAGAGGTAGGGGTAGAGAGAGAGGTAGGGGTAGTGGTAGAGGTAGAGGTAGGGGTAGAGAGAGAGGTAGGGGTAGAGAGAGAGGTAGGGGTAGTGGTAGAGGTAGAGGTAGGGGTAGAGAGAGAGGTAGGGGTAGAGAGAGAGGTAGGGGTAGTGGTAGAGGTAGAGGTAGGGGTAGAGAGAGAGGTAGGGGTAGAGAGAGAGGTAGGGGTAGAGAGAGAGGTAGGGGTAGAGAGAGAGGTAGGGGTAGAGAGAGAGGTAGGGGTAGAGAGAGAGGTAGGGGTAGTGGTAGAGGTAGGGGTAGAGAGAGAGGTAGTGGTAGAGAGAGAGGTAGGGGTAGAGAGAGAGGTAGGGGTAGAGAGAGAGGTAGTGGTAGAGAGAGAGGTAGTGGTAGAGAGAGAGGTAGGGGTAGTGGTAGAGAGAGAGGTAGGGGTAGTGGTAGCGAGAGAGGTAGGGGTAGTGGTAGAGAGAGAGGTAGGGGTAGAGAGAGAGGTAGGGGTAGAGAGAGAGGTAGAGAGGGAGGTAGAGAGGGAGGTAGAGAGGTAGGGGTAGAGAGAGAGGTAGAGAGGGAGGTAGAGAGGGAGGTAGAGAGAGAGGTAGAGAGGGACGTAGAGAGGGAGGTAGAGAGAGAGGTAGAGAGGGAGGTAGAGAGGGAGGTAGAGAGGGAGGTAGAGAGGGAGGTAGAGAGAGAGGTAGAGAGGGACGTAGAGAGGGAGGTAGAGAGAGAGGTAGAGAGGGAGGTAGAGAGGGAGGTAGAGAGGGAGGTAGAGAGAGAGGTAGTGGTAGAGACATTTTCTACATTAATAATTGGAATAATTGAGTGGTAATTACGCGTGGTGGTGTATTATTTAGGAGGTACTAAGACCACACACAGACGGCTGGGTTAGAGAGACAAAGGAGGAGGACAGGGCGGTAAATTCATATTTGTTAAAGGTCTCTGACTTTCTCTGACTCTCATTTCTTAGCAAGATATCTGCAGCTGAAATAATGGGATCGTTGAGGTTGGCAAATATTACAGCATTCTGTATGCTTTTACTGTATAACGTATCTATTACAGCATTCTGTATGCTTTTACTGTATAACGTCTGTATTACAGCATTCTGTATGCTTTTACTATATAACGTATCTATTACAGCATTCTGTATGCTTTTACTATATAACGTATCTATTACAGCATTCTGTATGCTTTTACTATATAACGTATCTATTACAGCATTCTCTATGCTTTTACTGTATAACGTCTGTATTACAGCATTCTGTATGCTTTTACTATATAACGTATCTATTACAGCATTCTGTATGCCAAGCCATCAATGTATGCCAAGCCATCAATTTTCAGGAGCGTGGGGGTACTCAGCAAGGGCTGGATGTGTTCTATGAAACCTCCCACCAACGGCACAGTCATCCTCTTAGCCATAGCAGAGGCGATGAGGAGAGGAGATGAGGAAAGGAGGAGAGGAGGAAAGGAGGTTGGGGGGGGGACATGTCACAGCTTCTCCTAGACATTGTTGATGTGGCTGCTGGCTGCATGGCTCGCTGCTGTGTGTGAAAAGTCCACTCCAATCATGGACTGCAATTTCTTGGGGGAGAGACTGAGGCAAGAGACACTTTTTTAAATGTATTTTTTATATATATATAAACCATTTTGCCACAGATAGAGAGAGGGGGAGAGTGTGTGTGTGAGAGAGAGAGAGAAGGGGAGAGACAGGGTAAGGGGGAGAGTTAGAGAGAGTGTGGGAGAGAGAAAGAGATGAGTGGAGACAGGGAAAGGGAGCGATAACAGCAGTGCTCGTGGGAGAATGATCATATTTGTTTTCCAAACAGGCATCAGTAACCATGGAGAGGCGAAGATCATTGTCATACTACAGCTACCTCGCTCTCTGCTCTTCTCTCTCTCTCTCCCTTCCCCCCTCTCTCTCTCTCTCTCTCTCTCTCTCTCTCTCTCTCTCTCTCTCTCTCTCTCTCTCTCTCTCTCTCTCTCTCTCTCTCTCTCTCTCTCTCAAATCAAATCAAATCAAATCAAATCAAATATATTTATATAGCCCTTCGTACATCAGCTGATATCTCTAAGTGCTGTACAGAAACCCAGCCTAAAACCCCAAACAGCAAGCAATGCAGGTGTAGAAACACGGTGGCTAGGAAAAACTCCCTAGAAAGGCAGGAACCTAGGAAGAAACCTAGAGAGGACCAGGCTCTGAGGGGTGGCCCGTCCTCTTCTGGCTGTGCCAGGTGGAGATTATAACAGAACATGGCCAAGATGTTCAAATGTTCATAAATGACCAGCATGGTCGAATAATAATAAGGCAGAACAGTTGAAACTGGAGCAGCAGCACAGTCAGGTGGACTGGGGACAGCAAGGAGTCATCATGTCAGGTAGTCCTGGGGCATGGTCCTAGGGCTCAGGTCCTCCGAGAGAGAGAAAGAAAGAAATAAGGAGAGAATTAGAGAACGCACACTTAGATTCACACAGGACACCGAATAGGACAGGAGAAGTACTCCAGATATAACAAACTGACCCTAGCCCCCCGACACATAAACTACTGCAGCATAAATACTGGAGGCTGAGACAGGAGGGGTCAGGAGACACTCTCTCTCTCTCTCTCTCTCTCTCTCTCTCTCTCTCTCTCTCTCTCTCTCTCTCTCTCTCCCCTCTCTCTCTCCCTCTCTGTCTCTCACTCTGTCTCTCTCTGTCTCTCTCTGTCTCTCTCTCTCTCTCTCTCTCTCTCTCTCTCTCTCTCTCTCTCAATTCAATTCAAAGGGCTTTATTGGCATGGGGGAAACATATGTTTAACAAAGCCAAAGCAAGTGAAATAGATAATAAACAAAATAGAAACAAACAATAAAAAATGTACTGTAAATTACATTACAAATGTCATATTATGTCTTTATACAGTGTTATAATGATGTACAAATAGTTAAAGTACAAAAGGGACAAATCTTGCTGCTGTGATTTCACCCAGTAGATATGGGAGTTTATCAAAATCGGGTTTGCTTTCGAATTCTTTGTGGATCTGTGTAATCTGAGGGAAATATGTGTCTCTAATATGGTCATAGATTTGACAGGAGGTTAGGAAGTGCAGCTCAGTTTCCACCTCATTTTGTGGGCAGTGAGCACATAGCCTGTCTTCTCTTGAGAGCCATGTCTGCCTATGGCGGCCTTTTTCTCAATAGCAAGGCTATGCTCACTGAGTCTGTACATAGTCAAAGTTTTCCTTAATTTTGGGTCAGTCACAGTGGTCAGGTATTCTGCCACTGTGTACTCTCTGTTTAGGGCCAAATAGCATTCTAGTTTGCTCTGTGTCAGGCAATTAATTATCTTTTTGTTTTCTCATGATTTGGTTGGGTCTAATTGTGTTGCTGTCCTGAGGCTCTGTGGGGTCTGTTTGTGTTTGTGAACAGAGTCCCAGGACCAGCTTGCTTTGGGGACTCTTCTCCAGGTTCATCTCTCTGTAGGTGATCGCTTTGTTATGGAAGGTTTGGGAATCGCTTCCTTTTAGGTGGTTGTAGAATTTAACAGCTCTTCTCTGGATTTTGATCATTTGAGGGCAATGGGTTCTATAATGGATTCAAGTATTTTTAGACAGATCCTAATTGATATGTCAAATATTATGTTCCTTTTGATGGCATAGAAGGCCCCTCTTGCCTTGTCTCTCAGATCGTTCACAGCTTTGTGGAAGTTACCTGTGGTGCTGATGTTTAGGTGGAGGTGTGTCTTAGTTTTTTTGTGTGCTCTAGGGCAACAGTGTCTAGATGGAATTTGTATTTGTGTTGCCATGGTGACTGGACCTTTTTTTGGGGGGACACCATTATTTTGGTGTCCAACAGTGACTATAGTTCAGGGCAGGGTACTGGGTAGAAGTAATGCTCTGTATAGTTCATAACCTCTGGGATATTATGACATCAGCCGTAACATTGTCCCTGGCTGCAGACCATATTAGAGACATCAGCCGTTCTTAGAGACTCTCTCTACTGTCACTCCACTTTGGATGGTGTATCAATACAACCAGTCACTACAACGATAAAGGCGTCCTCCCTAACTCAGTTGCCGTGAGGAAGGAAACCGCTCAGGAATTTCACCATGGAGGTCAATTATGACTTTAAAACAGTTACAGAGTTTAATGGCTGTGATAGGAGAAAACAGAGGATGGATCAACAACATTGTAGTTACTTCACAATACTAACCTAAAAATACTAACCTTACTCATGCAAGGAGTAAAAATATTCCAAAACTTGCATCCTGTTTGCAATAAGGCACTAAAGTAAAACGGCAAAGAATGTAGCAAGAAAATGTCTGGGGCAAATCCAACACAACACATCACTGTTTTCAAGCATGGTGGTGGCTGCATCATGTTATTGGTATGCTTGCCTACGGCAAGGTCTAATTTGTTGCAATTGAAAAAAAAAATGGAATAGAGCTAAGCACAGGCATAATCCCAGAGGAAAACCTGGTTCAGTCTGCTTTCCAACAGACACCGGGAGACACATTCACCTTTCAGCAGGACAATAACCTAAAAACACAAGGCCAAATATTACACTGGAAAATCATCTAGCAATGATCAACAACCAACTTGAGACGGAGCTTGAAGAATAAAAAAAATATTTAATATACAAAAATTGTACAATTCAGGTCTGCAAAGCTCTTAGAGACTTACCCAGAACGACTCACAGCTGTAATCACTGCCAAAGGTACTGTGTACTGAGGACTGTGAATAGTTATGTAATTGAGATATTTCTGTATTTCAATTTCAATGCATTCACAAAAAGTTGTAAAAACATGTTTTCACAGAAGAGGGAGAAAAATATTTTATACTGTTATTTATCTCTAGGTTAACATGTCTCATTTCTACTCCCTCTACTCTCTTCCTGTCTCCTTTATCTCCCTCTTCTCTTACCCTGTCTCCTTTATCTCCCTCTTCTCTCTTCCTGTCTCCTTTATCTCCCTCTTCTCTCTTCCTGTCTCCTTGATTTCCCTCTACTCTCTTCCTGTCTCCTTTATCTCCCTCTTCTCTCTTCCTGTCTCCTTTCTACTCCCTCTACTCTCTTCCTGTCTCCTTTATCTCCCTCTTCTCTCTTCCTGTCTCCTTGATTTCCCTCTACTCTCTTCCTGTCTCCTTTATCTCCCTCTTCTCTCTTCCTGTCTCCTTTCTACTCCCTCTACTCTCTTCCTGTCTCCTTTATCTCCCTCTTCTCTCTTCCTGTCTCCTTGATTTCCCTCTACTCTCTTCCTGTCTCCTTTATCTCCCTCTTCTCTCTTCCTGTCTCCTTTATCTCCCTCTTCTCTCTTCCTGTCTCCTTTCTACTCCCTCTTCTCTTTTCCTGTCTCATTGATCTCTTCTCTCTTCTCTCTTCTCTCTTCTCTCTTCCTGTCTCCTTAATCTCTTCTCTCTTCTCTCTTCTCTCTTCCTGTCTCATTGATCTCCCTCTTCTCTCTTCCTGTCTCCTTTCTACTCCCTCTTCTCTCTTCCTGTCTCCTTTATCTCCCTCTTCTCTCTTCCTGTCTCCTTTATCTCCCTCTTCTCTCTTCCTGTCTCCTTTATATCCCTCTTCTCTCTTCCTGTATCCTTTATCTCCCTCTACTTTAGTCCACGTCTTCTCTCTTCCCCCACACCCCCTTCTACTTTATCAGCTATGTGAAGTTACAGCAGCATGTCTCATTAAGGAATTAGAAGCACTGGCCTTAATTAGATCAACACAAATTAATTAAAAAGAGATCAAGAATTACATACATTAATTACAGAACTAACGGCTAGGTAGTTTTGTGTAGAAGTATCTGTCAGAAGGCCCTCAAGCCTCTGTTTCATTAGCATTGTCTGCTTTGTTAATTTATTAGAGTTATTAACCCTGCATTCCAAATGGCCCCCTCCCTATTACCTATGTAGTTCACTATTTTTTGACCAGGGCCTATAGGGCTCTTCTTAAAAGGAGTGCGCTATATTAGGGATAAGGGTGCAATTTGAGACAGCCGGATGTCAAGATAACACCTACACAGCTCCTAGGTTAAATCTCTTAAATGTAATCTAAAATGTAATCTATATAATCCCCCAAAAAGTAATTAGGCATATTTATCATGACAGGGGCCATAAACAATAACTAGTAATGCTGCGTACTTGAAGAAAGGTTCAAATCTCACCTTTCTGGTGATAACATTTTATACAGTGCTGAGGTGTAGTCACTGTTGAGGCCACAAGCTCATATTAAATATTCTATACGATGCATTTCCTCTTCAGCAAAATGATACAATGCTTGAAATGTCTTATATGCTTTCTAAATCTAGTTTCATAAAACTATAAAACGACTAGCTATAAGATTTCACCTTCCTTATAACTATAAAATACATATTTGTATGTTTATACAATACAACTTTATTAATCCCCCAAGGGGAGTTGACAGGGTGCTTCAGACAGGACAAACACACACTAACAGTATAAACAAAGAAATATGAGCATTTATCAAGGCATCAGTTAATGGTCTTGTTAACCTGGTGGATGGCCTCGGGCACAAACGAGGCCCTGCTCCTATTGGTGGAGCACTTGAGACAGCACGGTGGGGGGGCATCCGAGGCGGAGCAGTTGGAACTGCGGGTTGAGGACACGGGTGCTGTCCCCCAGGATGTCATAGGTCGTCCTCTATGACATCATAGGTCGTCCTCTATGACATCGTAGGTCGTCCTCTATGACATCGTAGGTCGTCCTCTATGACATCGTAGGTCGTCCTCTATGACATCATAGGTCGTCCTCTATGACATCGTAGGTCGTCCTCTATGACATCGTAGGTCGTCCTCTATGACATCATAGGTCGTCCTCTATGACATCGTAGGTCGTCCTCTATGACATCATAGGTCGTCCTCTATGACATCATAGGTCGTCCTCTATGACATCATAGGTCGTCCTCTATGACATCATAGGTCGTCCTCTATGACATCATAGGTCGTCCTGTGCAATATTGATTTGTGGACACTAAATCAATTCAGTGTCCTGAGGAAGTATTGTCTATGCTGAGGTTGTTTGATGATGGTGTCTGTGCTTTTTTTTTAGGGGGGGGGGGGGGATATTATCAAAGATGGTACCAACCAAGATGTTCACCTCCTCACAATGGATGATCACCTGGTCCATCCTGGGGGGTACTTCCTCATGAAGTCGACAACCATTCCTTCAGTCTTGGAGACATTCATCTCCAGCAGTGCACTGTCACACCAGTCAATAAGGTTCTGGAGGGGCCGTGGTTCTGCTCAGAACCCGAGAGTGTAAGAGAAATGGTCTCTTTTGATAGGTTGGGAAAATGAAGAAGAAAAACAGTATAAATGTTCTGTCCCCACCGTAGACGTTACAACCATTGGATGGTGATATAGCGCTGATGTTATCCACGTGTTTCTACTGTAAACTCCCGATAGGGCATGAAAACAGAATCATTTGAATCTGAAGCGCCATATTGCTGAATGGGGACTGAATGGCACCAAAATCAATCACTAAGGGTCATGGTGAAAGTGGCCGGAACAAATATATAACCACAAGAGAAATGAACATTAAATTCTCTGGCAACAGCTCTGGTGGACATTCCTGCAGTCAGCATGACAATTTCACGCTCCCTCAAAACTTGAGACATCTGTGGCATTGTGTTTGTTGTGTGACAAAACTGCTCATTTTAGAATGGCCTTTTATTGTCCCCGGCACAAGGTTCACCTGTGTAATGATCATGCTGTTTAATTAGATTCTTGAGATACCACACCTGTCAGGTGGATTATCTTGGCAAAGGAGAAATGCTCACTAACAGGGATGTAAACTAATTTGTGCTCAACATTTGAGAGAAATAAGCTTTTTGTGCGTATGAACAATTTCTGGGATCTTTTATTTCAGGTCATGAAATATGTTGCGTTTATATTTTTGTTCAGTGTAGCAAAGGATCATGGTCAATGTAGTCATTTTCAATTCTGCCTAAAAGAGAGTCTGCCGGCCAGTGATTGGTCTGTGTCAGCATGTGGTCCATGTGTGATGAAAAATGTAGTTGTCAGAATGAATCACTATTAAATTAATTATCTCAATTTGTAACGAATTTAAAGTAATTCCCAGCGGGGATCGAACTTGATCATAATAAACAGATTTTAGAGGCCAAAAATCTGTCCCAAATTTTTTTTCGGGGGGGGGGGGCGTTCTGGAAATCCCATCGGAAAGTATTCAGACCCCTTGACTTTTTCCACTTTTTGTTACGTTAGCTTTATTCTAAAAATATATAATTTTTTTTTACTTTTCCCCTCATCAATCTACACATAATACCCCATAATGACTAAGCGAAAACGGGTTTTTAGATTTTTTTTTGTAAACGTATAAAACAAAACAAAAAACAGAGCTACCTTATTTTACATGAGACCCTTTGAGACTCAACATCTTCCTTTGAGACTCAACATCTTCCTTTGAGACTCAACATCTTCCTTTGAGACTCAACATCTTCCTTTGAGACTCAACATCTTCCTTTGAGACTCAACATCTTCCTTTGAGACTCAACATCTTCCTTTGAGACTCAACATCTTCCTTTGAGACTCAACATCTTCCTTTGAGACTCAACATTGAGTTCAGCTGCATCCTGTTTCCATTGATCATCCTTGAGATCTTTCTACAACTTGATTGGAGTCCACCTGTGGTAAAATCAATTGATTGGACATGATTTGAAAAGGCAAACACCCTGTCTACATAAGGTCTCAGAGTTGACAGTGCATGTCAGATCTAAAACCAAGCCATGAGGTCGAAGGAATTGTCCGTAGAGCTCCGAGACAGGATTGTGTTGAGGCACAGATCTGAGGAAGGGTACCAACACATGTCTGCAGCGTTGAAGGTCCCCACGAACACAGTGGCCTCCATCATTCTGCAGTGTTGAAGGTCCCCAAGAACACAGTGGCCTCCATCATTCTGCAGTGTTGAAGGTCCCCAAGAACACAGTGGCCTCCATCATTCTGCAGTGTTGAAGGTCCCCAAGAACACAGTGGCCTCCATCATTCTGCAGTGTTGAAGGTCCCCAAGAACACAGTGGCCTCCATCATTCTGCAGTGTTGAAGGTCCCCAAGAACACAGTGGCCTCCATCATTCTGCAGTGTTGAAGGTCCCCAAGAACACAGTGGCCTCCATCATTCTGCAGTGTTGAAGGTCCCCAAGAACACAGTGGCCTCCATCATTCTGCAGTGTGGAAGGTCCCCAAGAACACAGTGGCCTCCATCATTCTGCAGCATTGAAGGTCCCCAAGAACACAGTGGCCTCCATGATTCTGCAGTGTTGAAGGTCCCCAAGAACACAGTGGCCTCCATCATTCTGCAGCATTGAAGGTCCCCAAGAACACAGTGGCCTCCATGATTCTGCAGTGTTGAAGGTCCCCAAGAACACAGTGGCCTCCATCATTCTGCAGCATTGAAGGTCCCCAAGAACACAGTGGCCTCCATCATTCTGCAGCATTGAAGGTCCCCGAGAACACAGTGGCCTCCATCATTCTGCAGCATTGAAGGTCCCCAAGAACACAGTGGCCTCCATCATTCTGCAGCATTGAAGGTCCCCAAGAACACAGTGGCCTCCATCATTCTGCAGCATTGAAGGTCCCCAAGAACACAGTGGCCTCCATGATTCTGCAGTGTTGAAGGTCCCCAAGAACACAGTGGCCTCCATCATTCTTAAATGGAAGAAGTTTGGAACCACCAAGACTCTTCCTCGAGCTGGCTGCCCTGGACAGACTGACCAATCAGGGGAGAAGGAGAAACTGTTAACATTGCTCCTGTTGTAGTACATGGAAATAATTCAGGAATATTCAGTAGGATGGCAGTCAGTCGGGAGAGGACAATCTTTCAGTGCTGTACGTCCCAAATGGTACCCACTACACTACAAAAGGCACTACATTTGACTAGGTCCCATACGTTTCTGTCCCATACATTAAAAGTAGTGCCCTATATAGGGTGCCATGGGCCCTAGTCAAAAATAGTGCACTATGTAGGGGGGGGGGTGCAAACTGTGGCTGTGATAGACAGGGAAGTGACCTTAGTGATAGACAGGGAAGTGACCTTAGTGATAGACAGGGAAGTGACCTTAGTGATAGACAGGGAAGTGGCCTTAGTGATAGACAGGGAAGTGACCTTAGTGATAGACAGGGAAGTGACCTTAGTGATAGACAGGGAAGTGACCTTAGTGATAGACAGGGAAGTGTCCTTAGTGATAGACAGGGAAGTGTCCTTAGTGATATAAAGGGAAGTGACCTTAGTGATAGACAGGGAAGTGTCCTTAGTGATAGACAGGGAAGTGACTTTAGTGATAGACAGGGAAGTGTCCTTAGTGATAGACAGGGAAGTGACTTTAGTGATAGACAGGGAAGTGTCCTTAGTGATAGACAGGGAAGTGACCTTAGTGATAGACAGGGAAGTGGCCTTAGTGATAGACAGGGAAGTGTCCTTAGTGATATAAAGGGAAGTGACCTTAGTGATAGACAGGGAAGTGACCTTAGTGATGGATAGGGAAGTGACCTTAGTGATAGACAGGGAAGTGACCTTAGTGATAGACAGGGAAGTGTCCTTAGTGATAGACAGGGAAGTGTCCTTAGTGATATAAAGGGAAGTGACCTTAGTGATAGACAGGGAAGTGGCCTTAGTGATAGACAGGGAAGTGTCCTTAGTGATATAAAGGGAAGTGACCTTAGTGATAGACAGGGAAGTGTCCTTAGTGATAGACAGGGAAGTGTCCTTAGTGATAGACAGGGAAGTGACCTTAGTGATAGACAGGGAAGTGACCTTAGTGATAGACAGGGAAGTGTCCTTAGTGATAGACAGGGAAGTGTCCTTAGTGATATAAAGGGAAGTGACCTTAGTGATAGACAGGGAAGTGTCCTTAGTGATAGACAGGGAAGTGACTTTAGTGATAGACAGGGAAGTGTCCTTAGTGATAGACAGGGAAGTGACTTTAGTGATAGACAGGGAAGTGTCCTTAGTGATAGACAGGGAAGTGACCTTAGTGATAGACAGGGAAGTGGCCTTAGTGATAGACAGGGAAGTGTCCTTAGTGATATAAAGGGAAGTGACCTTAGTGATAGACAGGGAAGTGACCTTAGTGATGGATAGGGAAGTGACCTTAGTGATAGACAGGGAAGTGACCTTAGTGATAGACAGGGAAGTGTCCTTAGTGATAGACAGGGAAGTGTCCTTAGTGATATAAAGGGAAGTGACCTTAGTGATAGACAGGGAAGTGGCCTTAGTGATAGACAGGGAAGTGTCCTTAGTGATATAAAGGGAAGTGACCTTAGTGATAGACAGGGAAGTGTCCTTAGTGATAGACAGGGAAGTGTCCTTAGTGATAGACAGGGAAGTGACCTTAGTGATAGACAGGGAAGTGACCTTAGTGATAGACAGGGAAGTGGCCTTAGTGATAGACAGGGAAGTGTCCTTAGTGATATAAAGGGAAGTGACCTTAGTGATAGACAGGGAAGTGACCTTAGTGATAGACAGGGAAGTGTCCTTAGTGATAGACAGGGAAGTGACCTTAGTGATAGACAGGGAAGTGTCCTTAGTGATATAAAGGGAAGTGACCTTAGTGATAGACAGGGAAGTGACCTTAGTGATAGACAGGGAAGTGTCCTTAGTGATAGACAGGGAAGTGTCCTTAGTGATAGACAGGGAAGTGACCTTAGTGATAGACAGGGAAGTGACCTTAGTGATAGACAGGGAAGTGTCCTTAGTGATATAAAGGGAAGTGACCTTAGTGATAGACAGGGAAGTGACCTTAGTGATAGACAGGGAAGTGTCCTTAGTGATAGACAGGGAAGTGACCTTAGTGATAGACAGGGAAGTGTCCTTAGTGATAGACAGGGAAGTGACCTTAGTGATAGACAGGGAAGTGTCCTTAGTGATAGACAGGGAAGTGTCCTTAGTGATAGACAGGGAAGTGACCTTAGTGATAGACAGGGAAGTGTCCTTAGTGATAGACAGGGAAGTGACCTTAGTGATAGACAGGGAAGTGTCCTTAGTGATATAAAGGGAAGTGACCTTAGTGATAGACAGGGAAGTGTCCTTAGTGATATAAAGGGAAGTGATAGGGATCAGTACCTGGAAAGAAGCTCATTCTAACCTTGACTTATCTTCAGCTACCTGGAAAGCTGTGGGGCTGGCACCCTACTTCCAAGCACATTACTTCTGACCAAAAGAAGTGCACTATAAAGGGAATAGGGCGCAATTTGGGATACACACTCATCTAAATAAATGTCCCATTTCCGCATTTTGTGAAATGACGGAAATTCTGCTGACGTAGGTTCGCATGTCCCGTGTGATTCTGCCACACGTTGTAAATGTTTGCATGTCAAGATAAGCAATCACACACACATGGGTTTACACACACACACACACACACACACACACACACACACACACACACACACACACACACACACACACACACACACACACACACACACACACACACACACACACACACACACACTTAGAAATGATCAGTCACGTGTTATTGATCAGTCACGTGTTATTGATCAGTCACGTGTTATTGATCAGTCACGTGTTATTGATCAGTCACGTGTTATTGATCAGTCACGTGTTATTGATCAGTCACGTGTTATTGATCAGTCACGTGTTATTGATCAGTCACGTGTTATTGATCAGTCACGTGTTATTGATCAGTCACGTGTTATTGATCAGTCACGTGTTAATGATCAGTCACGTGTTAATGATCAGTCACGTGTTAATGATCAGTCACGTTTTAATGATCAGTCACGTGTTATTGATCAGTCACGTGTTAATGATCAGTCACGTGTTAATGATCAGTCACGTGTTATTGATCAGTCACGTGTTAATGATCAGTCACGTGTTAATGATCAGTCACGTGTTATTGATCAGTCACGTGTTAATGATCAGTCACGTGTTATTGATCAGTCACGTGTTATTGATCAGTCACGTGTTAATGATCAGTCACGTGTTATCCTCTATTACAGTGATTGAAAAAACGAAATGACATTAATAAACGCCTTTTAAAAAAAACACTTTTACAGTGTTTATGAAAAATGTGAGAGACCCTTACTGAAAAATATGAAAAGTAGGGTTTCGATTTTGACATGTCTTCGCTATGCATAAAACATAACATTTACTTTCCAAACATTTCCAAATGAGGGATTTAGAGTGTTTACAAACACCTTGTAGTCCTGAGTGACTGTCTGACCTTCCAAAATATATCCTGCTAAATTAATTAAACAATTAAACAACACCTCTTAGAAACATTTTGTCACAGCCGTCGTCGGAATGAGACCAAGGTGCAGCGTGGTGGGCGTACATTTTCTTTTATTTTTTAAAATGTCGCCAAACAAAACAAGAAATAACAAAAACGACCGTGGAGCTTACATAGGGCTATAGTGCAACTAACAAAGACAACTTCCCACAATGGCAGGAGGGGAAAAGTGCTGCCTACGTGGTTCCCAGAGACAACGATAGACCTCTGATTGGGAACCATGCCCGGCCAAAACATAGAAACACAAAAACATAGAAATCAGAACATAGAATGCCCACCCCAAATCACACCTTGACCAACCCAAATAGAGACATAAAAAGGCTCTCTAAGGTCCGGGCGTGACACATTTGGAGTCCAATCTGTCATATTATTAAACATGAATACTGTTAGTCTACATTGTTGACTTGTTGCATTGGGTCCCTAATGATACGTCTATTTGTCACCCCATTATACAAGATTGTATTTGTTCACCGATGGTTTCTGATGCAGCCATACAGGCCTTATGATGGGGGTTTATCAATGATTCATTTACCTTTAAAATATATGTTTTAACTCATCTTCCACAGGTATGTAGATAAGAGGTAAGAATGAGACATTTTAGTTAACGATGTCTCCTAGTCTAAAAGAGATTTTAGTTACTGATGTCTCCTAGTCTAAAAGAGATTATAGTTACTGATGTCTCCTAGTCTGAATGAGATTATAGTTACTGATGTCTCCTAGTCTAGTCGCTCTGGATAAGAGCGTCTGCTAAGTGACTTAAATGTAAATGTAAATGTAGTCTGAATGAGATTATAGTTACTGATGTCTCCTAGTCTGAATGAGATTATAGTTACTGATGTCTCCCAGTCTAGTCGCTCTGGATAAGAGCGTCTGCTAAGTGACTTAAATGTAAATGTAAATGTAGTCTGAATGAGATTATAGTTACTGATGTCTCCTAGTCTGAATGAGATTATAGTTACTGATGTCTCCCAGTCTGAATGAGATTATAGTTACTGATGTCTCCTAGTCTGAATGAGATTATAGTTACTGATGTCTCCTAGTCTGAATGAGATTATAGTTACTGATGTCTCCCAGTCTGAATTAGATTATAGTTACTGATGTCTCCTAGTCTGAATGAGATTATAGTTACTGATGTCTCCTAGTCTGAATGAGATTATAGTTACTGATGTCTCCTAGTCTGAATGAGATTATAGTTACTGATGTCTCCTAGTCTAGTCGCTCTGGATAAGAGCGTCTGCTAAGTGACTTAAATGTAAATGTAAATGTAGTCTGAATGAGATTATAGTTACTGATGTCTCCTAGTCTGAATGAGATTATAGTTACTGATGTCTCCCAGTCTAGTCGCTCTGGATAAGAGCGTCTGCTAAGTGACTTAAATGTAAATGTAAATGTAGTCTGAATGAGATTATAGTTACTGATGTCTCCTAGTCTGAATGAGATTATAGTTACTGATGTCTCCCAGTCTGAATGAGATTATAGTTACTGATGTCTCCTAGATGTCTCCCAGTCTTAATGAGATTATATTTACTGATGTCTCCTAGTCTGAATGAGATTATAGTTACTGATGTCTCCTAGATGTCTCCCAGTCTTAATGAGATTATATTTACTGATGTCTCCTAGTCTGAATGAGATTATAGTTACTGATGTCTCCTAGTCTGAATGAGATTATAGTTACTGATGTCTCCTAGTCTGAATGAGATTATAGTTACTGATGTCTCCTAGTCTGAATGAGATTATAGTTACTGATGTCTCCTAGTCTGAATGAGATTATAGTTACTGATGTCTCCCAGTCTGAATTAGATTATAGTTACTGATGTCTCCTAGTCTGAATGAGATTATAGTTACTGATGTCTCCTAGTCTGAATGAGATTATAGTTACTGATGTCTCCTAGTCTGAATGAGATTATAGTTACTGATGTCTCCTAGTCTGAATGAGATTATAGTTACTGATGTCTCCTAGTCTGAATGAGATTATAGTTACTGATGTCTCCTAGATGTCTCCCAGTCTGAATGAGATTATAGTTACTGATGTCTCCTAGTCTGAATGAGATTATAGTTACTGATGTCTCCTAGTCTGAATGAGACTATAGTTACTGATGTCTCCCAGTCTAGTGTAAAAGTGTATATGATCTTTCAGAAAGATAGCATGCAGAATGAGTTGATATCAGCCCTTGCCGCCTCCCTGTAAAGGCTGTGTTCGGATTTGTCTCCTGTCCTGGTTGTGGGTGGAAAGACAGTAAGAATGGTAGCTGAAAACCCACTACTCTGGGGACACCACCATGACGTGGTCAACCATGAACCCAATCAGACTCTGGGGACACCACCATGACGTGGTCAACCATGAACCCAATCAGACTCTGGGGACACCACCATGACGTGGTCAACCATGAACCCAATCAGACTCTGGGGACACCACCATGACGTGGTCAACCATGAACCCAATCAGACTCTGGGGACACCACCATGACGTGGTCAACCATGAACCCAATCAGACTCTGGGGACACCACCATGACGTGGTCAACCATGAACCCAATCAGACTCTGGGGACACCACCATGACGTGCGTGGTCAACCATGAACCCAATCAGACTCTGGGGACACCACCATGACGTGGTCAACCATGAACCCAATCAGACTCTGGGGACACCACCATGACGTGCGTGGTCAACCATGAACCCAATCAGACTCTGGGGACACCACCATGACGTGGTCAACCATGAACCCAATCAGACTCTGGGGACACCACCATGACATGCGTGGTCAACCATGAACCCAATCAGACTCTGGGGACACCACCATGACGTGGTCAACCATGAACCCAATCAGACTCTGGGGACACCACCATGACGTGCGTGGTCAACCATGAACCCAATCAGACTCTGGGGACACCACCATGACGTGGTCAACCATGAACCCAATCAGACTCTGGGGACACCACCATGACGTGGTCAACCATGAACCCAATCAGACTCTGGGGACACCACCATGACGTGGTCAACCATGAACCCAATCAGACTCTGGGGACACCACCATGACGTGGTCAACCATGAACCCAATCAGACTCTGGGGACACCACCATGACGTGGTCAACCATGAACCCAATCAGACTCTGGGGACACCACCATGACGTGGTCAACCATGAACCCAATCAGACTCTGGGGACACCACCATGACGTGGTCAACCATGAACCCAATCAGACTCTGGGGACACCACCATGACGTGGTCAACCATGAACCCAATCAGACTCTGGGGACACCACCATGACGTGGTCAACCATGAACCCAATCAGACTCTGGGGACACCACCATGACGTGGTCAACCATGAACCCAATCAGACTCTGGGGACACCACCATGACGTGGTCAACCATGAACCCAATCAGACTCTGGGGACACCACCATGACGTGGTCAACCATGAACCCAATCAGACTCTGGGGACACCACCATGACGTGGTCAACCATGAACCCAATCAGACTCTGGGGACACCACCATGACGTGGTCAACCATGAACCCAATCAGACTCTGGGGACACCACCATGACGTGGTCAACCATGAACCCAATCAGACTCTGGGGACACCACCATGACGTGGTCAACCATGAACCCAATCAGACTCTGGGGACACCACCATGACGTGGTCAACCATGAACCCAATCAGACTCTGGGGACACCACCATGACGTGGTCAACCATGAACCCAATCAGACTCTGGGGACACCACCATGACGTGCGTGGTCAACCATGAACCCAATCAGACTCTGGGGACACCACCATGACGTGGTCAACCATGAACCCAATCAGACTCTGGGGACACCACCATGACATGCGTGGTCAACCACGAACCCAATCAGACTCTGGGGACACCACCATGACGTGGTCAACCATGAACCCAATCAGACTCTGGGGACACCACCATGACGTGGTCAACCATGAACCCAATCAGACTCTGGGGACACCACCATGACGTGGTCAACCATGAACCCAATCAGACTCTGGGGACACCACCATGACGTGCGTGGTCAACCATGAACCCAATCAGACTCTGGGGACACCACCATGACGTGGTCAACCATGAACCCAATCAGACTCTGGGGACACCACCATGACGTGGTCAACCATGAACCCAATCAGACTCTGGGGACACCACCATGACGTGGTCAACCATGAACCCAATCAGACTCTGGGGACACCACCATGACGTGGTCAACCATGAACCCAATCAGACTCTGGGGACACCACCATGACGTGGTCAACCATGAACCCAATCAGACTCTGGGGACACCACCATGACGTGGTCAACCATGAACCCAATCAGACTCTGGGGACACCACCATGACGTGGTCAACCATGAACCCAATCAGACTCTGGGGACACCACCATGACGTGGTCAACCATGAACCCAATCAGACTCTGGGGACACCACCATGACGTGGTCAACCATGAACCCAATCAGACTCTGGGGACACCACCATGACGTGGTCAACCATGAACCCAATCAGACTCTGGGGACACCACCATGACGTGGTCAACCATGAACCCAATCAGACTCTGGGGACACCACCATGACGTGGTCAACCATGAACCCAATCAGACTCTGGGGACACCACCATGACGTGGTCAACCATGAACCAATCAGACTCTGGGGACACCACCATGACGTGATCAACCATGAACCAATCAGACTCTGGGGACACCACCATGACGTGGTCAACCATGAACCCAATCAGACTCTGGGGACACCACCATGACGTGGTCAACCATGAACCCAATCAGACTCTGGGGACACCACCATGACGTGGTCAACCATGAACCAATCAGACTCTGGGGACACCACCATGACGTGGTCAACCATGAACCAATCAGACTCTGGGGACACCACCATGACGTGGTCAACCATGAACCCAATCAGACTCTGGGGACACCACCATGACGTGGTCAACCATGAACCCAATCAGACTCTGGGGACACCACCATGACGTGGTCAACCATGAACCCAATCAGACTCTGGGGACACCACCATGACGTGGTCAACCATGAACCCAATCAGACTCTGGGGACACCACCATGACGTGGTCAACCATGAACCCAATCAGACTCTGGGGACACCACCATGACGTGGTCAACCATGAACCCAATCAGACTCTGGGGACACCACCATGACGTGGTCAACCATGAACCCAATCAGACTCTGGGGACACCACCATGACGTGGTCAACCATGAACCCAATCAGACTCTGGGGACACCACCATGACGTGGTCAACCATGAACCCAATCAGACTCTGGGGACACCACCATGACGTGGTCAACCATGAACCCAATCAGACTCTGGGGACACCACCATGACGTGGTCAACCATGAACCCAATCAGACTCTGGGGACACCACCATGACGTGGTCAACCATGAACCCAATCAGACTCTGGGGACACCACCATGACGTGGTCAACCATGAACCCAATCAGACTCTGGGGACACCACCATGACGTGGTCAACCATGAACCCAATCAGACTCTGGGGACACCACCATGACGTGGTCAACCATGAACCCAATCAGACTCTGGGGACACCACCATGACGTGGTCAACCATGAACCCAATCAGACTCTGGGGACACCACCATGACGTGGTCAACCATGAACCCAATCAGACTCTGGGGACACCACCATGACGTGGTCAACCATGAACCCAATCAGACTCTGGGGACACCACCATGACGTGGTCAACCATGAACCCAATCAGACTCTGGGGACACCACCATGACGTGGTCAACCATGAACCCAATCAGACTCTGGGGACACCACCATGACGTGGTCAACCATGAACCCAATCAGACTCTGGGGACACCACCATGACGTGGTCAACCATGAACCCAATCAGACTCACCGCGATGCCGGCACGATTTGGGCAATTTTTCATGTATTTTTTACCTTTATTTAAAACCTCTTAACTCCACCCGACATGCAGGCGTCCCATCTAGCCATCTGGAAATGCAAATGTGCTACGCTAAATGCTAATAGCACTCGTTAAAACTCAAACGTTCATTAAGACACACATGCAGGGTACTGAATTAAAGCTACACTCGTTGTGAATCCAGCCAACAAGTCAGATTTTTAAAATGCTTTTCGGTGAAAGCATGAGAAGCTATTATCTGATAGCATGCAACACCCCAAAATACCCGAAGGGGACGTAAACAAAATAATTAGCATAGCCAGCGCTACACAAAACGCAGAAATAAAATATAAAACATTCATTACCTTTGACGATCTTCTTTGTTGGCACTCCTAGATGTCTATTGGGTCTTTTTTTTTTATTAAATCAGTCCATATATACCCTAAATATCGATCTACGAACAGTGTGAGATACAGGAAAAAAGACCGTTTTAAAACGCAACGTCATTTTTTTTATTTAAAAAGTCGACGATAAACTTTCACAAAACACTTCGAAATACTTTTGTAATGCAACTTTAGGTATTAGTAGACGTTAATAATCTATCAAATTGATCACGGGGCGATGTGTATTCAATAGCTCCACGTCTTCAAATCATGTTCGGAAATTTCTCCTCCAAAACATCCTGTCGGAGACCGGAAGGAATGGGCTCCACTCTCTTACTCGTTTGACCAAGAAACAAAGCCCAGGCAATTGACAAGACTGGCGACATCGTGTGGAAGCTGTAGGACTTGCAATCTCAGCCCCATGTAATTTGGTTTCCCATCAACAATACATGCAAGTGGCGCATTGATACTTTTTCCAGTTTTCAGTGATCAGTTTTTCTTGCGCTTTTCGATGAAACGCAGGCTCTGTTATAGTCACAGCCGTGATTTAACCAGTTTTAGAAACGTCAGAGTGTTTTCTATCCACACATACTAATCATATGCATATACTATATTCCTGGCATGAGTAGCAGGATGCTGAAATGTTGCACGATTTTTAACAGAATGTTCGAAAAAGTAGGGGGTAGGATTAACAGGTTAATTAACCAGGCAAGTCAGTTAAGAACAAATTCTTATTTTCAATGACGGCCTAGGAACAGTGGGTTAACTGCCTGTTCAGGGGCAGAACGACAGATTTGTACCTTGTCAGCGGGGGTTTGGACTTGCAACCTTCCGGTTACTAGTCCAACGCTCTAACCACTAGGCTACCCTGCCGCCTCTACACTCTAACCACTAGGCTACCCTGCCGCCTCTACACTCTAACCACTAGGCTACCCTGCCACCTCTACACTCTAACCACTAGGCTACCCTGCCGCCTCTACACTCTAACCACTAGGCTACCCTACCACCTCTACACTCTAACCACTAGGCTACCCTGCCGCCTCTACACTCTAACCACTAGGCTACCCTGCCACCTCTACACTCTAACCACTAGGCTACCCTGCCACCTCTACACTCTAACCACTAGGCTACCCTGCCACCTCTACACTCTAACCACTAGACTACCCTGCCACCTCTACACTCTAACCACTAGGCTACCCTGTCGCCCTCATAAACCCCTTTTAAACAGTATTTAGAAGGGGTTTATGAGCTACAGACTTGAAGGGGTTTATGAGCTACAGACTTGAAGGGGTTTATGAGCTACAGACTTGAAGGGGTTTATGAGCTACAGACTTGAAGGGGTTTATGAGCTACAGACTTGAAGGGGTTTATGAGCTACAGACTAGAAGGGGTTTATGAGCTACAGACTTGAAGGGGTTTATGAGCTACAGACTAGAAGGGGTTTATGAGCTACAGACTTGAATTCGTCTATTGTTTTCTGAATCCATTGGTAGCAACATTTTTAACAGGTTTTTAACAGGCGGATTTTTGTTTTTAATAGTTTTATGTTCTGTTCTACATGAGGCCCTGCTTGTCCTGAAAGGAAAATGGTACAAACACATTCATATTGGAGCTAAATATAAGGGCTGCAAATGCAGATAAATGAAAGTCAGTTAAATGAAAAGCTGATTTTATGGGGGGGGGGCTGGGGTCTTGGGACTCATTTATTTTATTTATTATTTATTATTGACAAGGCATGAGTTCAGAGTTATCCTCTTCATCAAATTAACTAACTCAAAACAACACAGCCTGGTCTCTGTTTTGTTGAAACCTTCTATCACCCAAGGATTTATTGAAGGATAAACATGATCAGATTAATAGTTATGTGTATTGTATTGATGTATAGTTTTACCCAGTGGTTCCTGATTGGTGAAAACAACCAGCCTGCTGTGAATGAGATGTAACTCTGATTTTGTAGATTGTTGGTTTTAATAACCAACAACTAACAAAAGAAAAAGGAGACGACTAGAGCACTTGTTATTCTTTCTCTGTGTCTCCATGGGTTAAATATTTATTCTTCTCCGCAGTCTGAAGGTCTGGGATGAACGTGAGGTGCCAACTTACAAATTAGTTAAGATATGAAGACATACACCCGAAAATAAAACTAGGACGTTTGGGTCTTGACCATCAGAGAATATCATTGGCTGGTGGAATTAATTTAAATTCCTCCCAGTGCCCTCAGGCATCCTATTATCATACTAGTATTATGTCGGCAGAAGTTCAGACCAGTGGGTTCTACTTCCTAGCGTTCCCTAGTTTTAAAAGGTATGAAAGACTGACTCCCTGTGAAATCAATTAATGAGGTCAAAGTCAGGTTGTTTAGAGTTCAGAATCACCTGACTGGAATTAAGTGACTGTCGGATATGTGCGTGTTTGGGTAGGAGACAGTCCTTCTGTAGCTCAGTTGGTAGAGCATGGCGCTTGTAACGCCAGGGTAGTGGGTTCGATCCCCGGGACCACCCATACGTAGAATGTATGCACACATGACTGTAAGTCGCTTTGGATAAAAGCGTCTGCTAAATGGCATATATTATTATTATATATTAGAAATGAGTCAAACTGTCTATTTCACAAATATCACAGTTAGCTGTATTTCTGTGCTAACACACTGTGTTGAATGGGGCTAACACACTGTGTTGGATGGGGCTAACACACTGTGTTGAATGGGGCTAACACACTGTGTTGAATGGGGCTAACACACTGTGTTGAATGGGGCTAACACACTGTGTTGAATTGTGCTAACACACTGTGTTGAATGGGGCTAACACACTGTGTTGAATGGGGCTAACAAACTGTGTTGAATGGGGCTAACACACTGTGTTGAATGGGGCTAACACACTGTGTTGAATGGGGCTAACAAACTGTGTTGAATGGGGATAACACACTGTGTTGAATGAGGATGACACACTGTGTTGAATGGGGCCAACACACTGTGTTGAATGGGGCCAACACACTGTGTTGAATGGGGCCAACACACTGTGTTGAATGGGGATAACACACTGTGTTGAATGGGGCAACACACTGTGTTGAATGGGATAACACACTGTGTTGAATGGGGATAACACTTGTGTTGAATGGGGATAACACACTGTGTTGAATGGGGATAACACGCTTGTTGAATTTGGGATAACACACTGTGTTGAATGGGGATAACACACTGTGTTGAATGGGGCCAACACACTGTGTTGAATGGGGCTAGTGTTGAATTAACACACTGTGTTGAATGGGGCTAACACACTGTGTTGAATGGGGATAAAACACTGTGTTGAATGAGGATGACACACTGTGTTGAATGGGGCCAACACACTGTGTTGAATGGGGCCAACACACTGTGTTGAATGGGGCTAACAAACTGTGTTGAATGGGGCTAACACACTGTGTTGAATGAGGATGACACACTGTGTTGAATGGGGCCAATGACACTGTGTTGAATGGGGCCAACACACTGTGTTGAATGGGGCCAACACACTGTGTTGAATGGGGATAACACACTGTGTTGAATGGGGCTAACACACTGTGTTGAATGGGGCTAACACACTGTGTTGAATGGGGCTAACACACTGTGTTGAATGGGGCTAACACACTGTCATGAATGGGGCTAACAAACTGTGTTGAATGGGGCTAACACACTGTGTTGAATGGGCTAACAAACTGTGTTGAATGGGGCCAACACACTGTGTTGAATGGGGATAACACACTGTGTTGAATGGGGCTAACACACTGTGTTGAATGGGGCTAACACACTGTGTTGAATGGGGCTAACACACTGTGTTGAATGGGGCTAACACACTGTGTTGAATGGGGCTAACACACTGTGTTGAATGGGGCTAACACACTGTGTTGAATGGGGCTAACAAACTGTGTTGAATGGGGCTAACACACTGTGTTGAATGGGGCTAACACACTGTGTTGAATGGGTTTAACACACTGTGTTGAATGGGGCCAACACACTGTGTGTGATCCCCTGCTGCCTCTATTCACAACTATGTGTCAAGTGAAGCCAACCAAAGAAACACTTTGTTGTTCTATAAGAAAATAAAGAAAATATATATATTTAAGTTTGTTGAACAAATGTTTACACCTGTAGAGCTAGGCGTTGAGTAGGTTAGATTAACAGAGAGTGATGTGTGAAAAGGACACTGTTTAAATATAAAATATACCCTTTCTGAAAACCCCAGATACCTGTTTAAAACAGATGACGTTTAAAGATAATCTTTTGATAAATCTCCTTCCTGCAGTTTGTTGCAAGTAGAGCTTTTGAATGACGGGTAATTGGCCAACGGAATGACCGTGTTTCCATAATAACTCCTGACTGCATGTACTGCCAGAGAAATACAGTCTATGTTTCTACGTTGCTAGACCGTGGAGGCTAAACACAATACTTTGGAAGACTTGTTAAAGAAACGTTATCGCAGAAACAGAATCATAACTATTCAGAACCTTTGCGATGAGACTCGAAATTGAGCTCAGCTGCATCCTGTTTCCATCGATCGTCCTTGAGATGTTTCTACAACTTGATTGGAGTCCACCTGTGGTAAATTCAATTGATTGCACATGATTTGGAACGGCACACACCTGTCTATATAAGGTCCCATAGTTGACAGTGCACGTCAGAACAAGCCTGAACACTTACCGATTGCACTATATGTGAAAGTATGTCGACCCTGACTCCCTGTGTTCCCTCTGTGCTGCAGAAACAGACGTGGTATTTTGACGTCTTTGTACTTGTCTGTATGCTGATTGCTATGTTCTGGGAGACTGTCAATAAAGCGCATTAATGCACCTCCACGGCAAGGTATCAAAGTCGTAGAGGCTAATGTCATAAGGTGAATGCACCAATTTGTAAGTCGCTCTGGATAAGAGCGTCTGCTAAATGACTTAAATGTAAATGTAAATGTAAATGGCTAAGTTTTGATTTGTTTTGGCTATTGGCAGATGTATGGGGTTGGGATTAAAGTTCATTGATTAGTCAATAATCAATCTATTATGTAAATGTCTGAGCATACTAATCAGCTCGGAAAACAATGTGGCCAGTTTAATTCAGTTTGGCTCCCGCAAGAAAAACACACAAAATCAATCAAGTATTGTTCCCTCTGGTACAGACCCCCTGGTATTAATCAGAGTGTGATCCTGGTACAGACCCCCTGGTACTAATCAGAGTGTGATCCTGGTACAGACCCCCTGGTACTAATCAGAGTGTGATCCTGGTACAGACCCCCTGGTACTAATCAGAGTGTGATCCTGGTACAGACCCCTGGTACTAATCAGAGTGTGATCCTGGTACAGACCCCTGGTACTAATCAGAGTGTGATCCTGGTACAGACCCCCTGGTACTAATCAGAGTGTGATCCTGGTACAGACCCCCTGGTACTAATCAGAGTGTGATCCTGGTACAGACCCCCTGGTACTAATCAGAGTGTGATCCTGGTACAGACCCCCTGGTACTAATCAGAGTGTGATCCTGGTACAGACCCCCTGTACTAATCAGAGTGTGATCCTGGTACAGACCCCCTGGTACTAATCAGAGTGTGATCCTGGTACAGACCCCCTGGTACTAATCAGAGTGTGATCCTGGTACAGACCCCCTGGTACTAATCAGAGTGTGATCCTGGTACAGACCCCCTGGTACTAATCAGAGTATGATCCTGGTCATCATAGAGATAGGTCCTTCTGTAGCTCAGTTGGTAGAGCATGGCGCTTGTAACTCCAGGGTAGTGGGTTCAATCCCCGGGACCACCCATACGTAGAATGTATGCACACATGACTGTAAGTCGCTTTGGATAAAAGCGTCTGCTAAATGGCATATATTATTATATTATTATAGGATGCCATTTGAAATTGCCGTTAAGGAAACACAAAGTGATGCTGTGAAAGAAAGTTGATTCCCTTTTCTATAAAATGAGACTGCTGCTGGTGACAAAAGCATCTGGTCTCCATTTGTCTTAGTATGGTCAATGAACCAATAATCACCAGAAGACGCTCCAGAGGATTTCTCCTATTACTCCCATCTGTTCTGGAAGCAGCAGCCGTGTCTGTCTGGTACTGCAAGCCAGCGCTACTGAGTTTGGATAAATGTTGACAAACTTTTGTCTCACATCGATCGATCATCTTACCCCAGCTTGCATGTCAAATAAAGATATTCTGGGGGTTTGTGAGTGTATCAAAAGTTATTAGGCTGTGAGACTGAAACAAATCGGAAGATGTTTGGCTAACATCTAGCTAGGCTAATTCCATCGACGTTGCCAACTGCAAATACAAATAATATATTTTGATTAGTGAGTTCATACTTGTTTTTTTATAGATGTTTTATTAATTTCAAATTATAATCTGTCAACTCCAGTTGGTGAGTTAATTTTATTTCCTAAGTTATGACCTAATGTTTGTTTCTACTGAAACGCTGTCCAGAAACAAACAGTGTAAAGCTTTCAAAGCTCAGTATTATCAGTCACCTGGAGACACATATAAATCACATACAGCCTGTAGAGTAATTCACATGGAGGTATAACCTTGATGCTGTCCTGGGTACCAACACGTACTGTATCCTCCTGGGTACCAACACGTACTGTATCCTCCTGGGTACCAACGCGTACCGTATCCTCCTGGGTACCAACGCGTACCGTATCCTCCTGGGTACCAATGCGTACCGTATCCTCCTGGGTACCAACACGTACTGTATCCTCCTGGGTACCAACACGTACTGTATCCTAATGGGTACCAACAGGTACTGTATCCTCCTGGGTACCAACACGTACTGTATCCTCCTGGGTACCAACACGTACTGTATCCTACTGGGTACCAACAGGTACTGTATCCTCCTGGGTACCAACGCGTACCGTATCCTCCTGGGTACCAACGCGTACCGTATCCTCCTGGGTACCAACACGTACCGTATCCTCCTGGGTACCAACGCGTACCGTATCCTCCTGGGTACCAACACGTACTGTATCCTACTGGGTACCAACAGGTACTGTATCCTCCTGGGTACCAACACGTACTGTATCCTCCTGGGTACCAACACGTACTGTATCCTACTGGGTACCAACAGGTACTGTATCCTCCTGGGTACCAACGCGTACCGTATCCTCCTGGGTACCAACACGTACTGTATCCTCCTGGGTACCAACACGTACTGTATCCTCCTGGGTACCAACGCGTACCGTATCCTCCTGGGTACCAACACGTACCGTATCCTCCTGGGTACCAACACGTACTGTATCCTCCTGGGTACCAACAGGTACTGTATCCTCCTGGGTACCAACACGTACTGTATCCTCCTGGGTACCAACACGTACTGTATCCTCACCTCACTACGCAGACTATTTGATTTAACAATGTTACATAGAGAGAGACTACAACACTACATAAAGAGAGACAACACTACATAGAGAGAGACTACAACACTACATAAAGAGAGACAACACAACACTACATAAAGAGAGACAACAACACTACATAGAGAGAGACAACACAACACTACATAGAGAGAGACAACACAACACTACATAAAGAGAGACAACACAACACTATATAAAGAGAGACCTAAGACAACAACACAACATGGTAGCAACACAACATGGCAGCAACACAACATGGTAGCAACACAACGTGGTAGCAACACAACATGGTAGCAACACAACATGGCAGCAACACAACATGGTACCAACATTATTGGGCACAGACAACAGCACAAAGGGCAAGAAGGAAGAGACAACAATACATCACGCGAAGCAGCCACAACTGTCAGTAAGAGTGTCCATGATTGAGTCTTTGAATAAAGAGATTGAGATAAAACTGTCCAGTTTGAGTGTTTGTTGCAGCTCGTTCCAGTCGCTAGCTGCAGCGAACTGAAAAGAGGAGCGACCCAGGGATGTGTGTGCTTTGGGGACCTTTAACAGAATGTGACTGGCAGAACGGGTGTTGTATGTGGAGGATGAGGGCTGCAGTAGATATCCATCCCAAATAGCACCTTATTCCCTATTTTGGTGCACTACTTTTAACCAGAGCCCATGGCCCTGAATAGCACCCTGTTCCCTATTTTGGTGCACTACTTTTAACCAGAGCCCATGGCCCTGAATAGCACCCTGTTCCCTATTTTGGTGCACTACTTTTAACCAGAGCCCATGGCCCTGAATAGCACCCTGTTCCCTATTTTGGTGCACTACTTTTAACCAGAGCCCATGGCCCTGAATAGCACCCTGTTCCCTATTTTGGTGCACTACTTTTACCCAGAGCCCATGGCCCTGAATAGCACCCTATTCCCTATTTTGGTGCACTTCTTTTAACCAGAGCCCATGGCCCTGAATAGCACCCTGTTCCCTATTTTGGTGCACTACTTTTAACCAGAGCCCATGGCCCTGAATAGCACCCTGTTCCCTATTTTGGTGCACTACTTTTAACCAGAGCCCATGGCCCTGAATAGCACCCTATTCCCTATTTTGGTGCACTTCTTTTAACCAGAGCCCATGGCCCTGAATAGCACCCTGTTCCCTATTTTGGTGCACTTCTTTTAACCAGAGCCCATGGCCCTGAATAGCACCCTATTCCCTATTTTGGTGCACTTCTTTTAACCAGAGCCCATGGCCCTGAATAGCACCCTGTTCCCTATTTTGAGCCCATGGCAATAGCACCCTTTCCCTTTTTGGTGCAAACCAGAGCCCATGGCCCTGAATAGCACCTGTTCCCTATTTTGGTGCATAGCACCCTATTCCCTATTTTGGTGCACTTCTTTTAACCAGAGCCCATGGCCCTGAATAGCACCATTTCCCCTAGATATTGCATTGCATTTTACTGTTTAATTTGATCACTGCTACTTCCTTAGTATAGACAGCACTCAGCTATTACATATGCTGTAATGGGATTTACATGTATTTTGAATAGGGTTTTATGTTGTGAGAAACATTCTTTGACTTTTGGCATCCAAACCAATTAATATTGACGGAGTCTCTTGCCTTTAATTTTCTATTTTTGTAGTCAAATTACCACTGATAAAGTGGAAAGATATGTTCTTATAAATTCTAGTTCTGGGAGTGTCCAGGGCATATTGCTCTTGGCTAATCTCTTTAGAAGTTTGAAAAAAAACATGATTCCTTTAAAATATACATTTTTGGCCCCATAAATATAATATTTCATTCACTTGGATTAACATAAAGCATGCAGACATCTCCACGGAGACTGAGATTGTAATGTAGTCTAATCTGCATACATTACCGTCTCAGAAAACTAACAAGGACATGAAAAGGCATTGTGTCTCTACAACTACTCCACCATACTGACTGACCATGTTGGCTCTTAAACCAGGGGGTGAGGAGGAGGAAAGAGAGGGATGAGGAGGAAAAAGAGGGGTGAGGAGGAGGAAAGAGAGGGGTGAGGAGGAGGAAAGAGGGGGGAGAGGAGGAGGAAAGAGAGGAGTGAGAAAGAAGGAGGAAAGAGGGGGGAGAGGAGGAAAGAGAGGGGTGAGGAGGAAAGAGAGGGATGAGGAGGAGGAAAGAGAGGGATGAGGAGGAGGAAAGAGAGGGGTGAGGAGGAAGGAGGAAAGAGGGGGAGAGGAGGAAAGAGAGGGATGAGGAGGAAGAAAGAGAGGGGTGAGGAGGAGGAAAGAGAGGGGTGAGGAGGAGGAAAGAGAGGGGTGAGGAGGAGGAAAGAGAGGGGTGAGGAGGAGGAAAGAGAGGGGGGTGAGGAGGAGGAAAGAGAGGGTGAGGAGGAGGAAAGAGAGGGGTGAGGAGGAAAGAGAGGGGTGAGGAGGAGGAAAGAGAGGGGTGAGGAGGAGGAAAGAGAGGGGTGAGGAGGAAAGAGAGGGGTGAGGAGGAGGAAAGAGAGGGGTGAGGAGGAGGAAAGAGAGGGATGAGGAGGAAGAAAGAGAGGGGTGAGGAGGAGGAAAGAGAGGGGTGAGGAGGAAAGAGAGGGATGAGAAGGAGGAAAGAGAGGGTGAGGAGGAAGGAGGAAAGAGGGGGGAGAGGAGGAAAGAGAGGGATGAGGAGGAGGAAAGAGAGGGGTGAGGAGGAAAGAGAGGGATGAGGGGGAGGAAAGAGAGGGATGAGGAGGAGGAAAGAGAGGGGTGAGGAGGAAAGAGAGGGATGAGGGGGAGGAAAGAGAGGGTGAGGAGGAAAGAGAGGGATGAGGAGGAGGAAAGAGAGGGTGAGGAGGAAAGAGAGGGATGAGGAGGAGGAAAGAGAGGGGTGAGGAGGAAAGAGAGGGATGAGGGGGAGGAAAGAGAGGGATGAGGAGGAGGAAAGAGAGGGGTGAGGAGGAAAGAGAGGGATGAGGGGAGGAAAGAGAGGGTGAGGAGGAAAGAGAGGGATGAGGAGGAGGAAAGAGAGGGTGAGGAGGAAAGAGAGGGATGAGGAGGAGGAAAGAGAGGGGAGAGGAGGAAGAAAGAGAGGGATGAGGAGGAAGAAAGAGAGGGATGAGGAGGAGGAAAGAGAGGGGTGAGGAGGAAAGAGAGGGATGAGGGGGAGGAAAGAGAGGGTGAGGAGGAAAGAGAGGGATGAGGAGGAGGAAAGAGAGGGTGAGGAGGAAAGAGAGGGATGAGGAGGAAAGAGAGGGGAGAGGAGGAAGAAAGAGAGGGGTGAGGAGGAAGAAAGAGAGGGATGAGGAGGAGGAAAGAGAGGGATGAGGAGGAGGAAAGAGAGGGGAGAGGAGGAAGAAAGAGAGGGATGAGGAGGAGCAAAGAGAGGGATGAGGAGGAGGAAAGAGAGGGGAGAGGAGGAGGAAAGAGAGGGGAGAGGAGGAAGAAAGAGAGGGATAAGGAGGAGGAAAGAGAGGGGAGAGGAGGAGGAAAGAGAGGGATGAGGAGGAGGAAAGAGAGGGATGAGGAGGAGGAAAGAGAGGGGAGAGGAGGAGGAAAGAGAGGGGAGAGGAGGAGGAAAGAGAGGGATGAGGAGGAGGAAAGAGGGGGGTGAGAATGAAGAAAGAGAGGGGTGAGAGGGGTGAGAAGGAAAGACGGGGGTGAGGAGGAGGAAAGAGAGGGATGAGGAGGAGGAAAGAGAGGGATGAGAAGGAGGAAAGAGAGGGATGAGAGAAAAGAGAGAAAATCGCTGAAGTTGGAGACTTTTATCTCCCTCACCAACTTTAAACATCAGCTATTCGAGCAGCTAACCGATCGCTGCAGCTGTACATAGTCCATCGGTAAATAGCCCACCCATTTTACCTACCTCATCCCCATACTGTACTTTTCTGCTCTTTGCACACCAATATCTCTACCTGTACATGACCATCTGATCATTTATCACTCCAGTGTTAATCTGCTACATTGTAATTATTCACCTACCTCCTCATGCCTTTTGCACACATTGTATATAGACTCTTTTTTTTCTTTTTTTCTACTGTGTTATTGACTTGTTTATTGTTTACTCCATGTATAACTCTGTGTTGTCTGTTCACACTGCTATGCTTTATCTTGGTCCAGGTCGCAGTTGAAAATGAGAACTTGTTCTCAACTAGCCTACCTGGTTAAATAAAGGTGTTCTCAACTAGCCTACCTGGTTAAATAAAGGTGTTCTCAACTAGCCTACCTGGTGAAATAAAGGTGTTCTCAACTAGCCTACCTGGTTAAATAAAGGTGTTCTCAACTAGCCTACCTGGTTAAATAAAGGTGTTCTCAACTAGCCTACCTGGTTAAATAAAGGTGTTCTCAACTAGCCTACCTGGTTAAATAAAGGTGTTCTCAACTAGCCTACCTGGTTAAATAAAGGTGTTCTCAACTAGCCTACCTGGTTAAATAAAGGTGTTCTCAACTAGCCTACCTGGTTAAATAAAGGTGTTCTCAACTAGCCTACCTGGTTAAATAAAGGTGTTCTCAACTGGCCTACATGGTTAAATAAAGGTGTTCTCAACTAGCCTACCTGGTTAAATAAAGGTGTTCTCAACTAGCCTACCTGGTTAAATAAAGGTGTTCTCAACTAGCCTACCTGGTTAAATAAAGGTGTTCTCAACTAGCCTACCTGGTTAAATAAAGGTGTTCTCAACTAGCCTACCTGGTTAAATAAAGGTGTTCTCAACTAGCCTACCTGGTTAAATAAAGGTGTTCTCAACTAGCCTACCTGGTTAAATAAAGGTGTTCTCAACTAGCCTACCTGGTTAAATAAAGGTGAAATAAAAACTAAAGAAATGAGAAGGAAGAAAGAAAGAGCTCCATGCTCCAAAGACAGATGGTTTTACAGCATCGATGAGGATCTAGGTGGCCCTGGCGGTCTACCAACCATACAAATTTGCAGTACAGACGACTCAGACAACCAATTACTGCAACAAAAAAAACATTTTTTCCCCCCACTTTTTTTCATCGTTTTGTCTTTCTAAGCCAGAATCCTGATTTATTTTTCTAATAGCCGAGATAAATGATGTCCTCTGAACCCAATGTTCAACTGTGAAAAATACAATTCAAAGCTAAACTGTATGTGTTTTTATTAAGGTAATGGAGAATCAACCGCAGTTCATCAACAACGCCACTATTTACAGCATGTAGTTTCTCTCATCATTAATGACTACTGACAAATAGCTTACTAGAGTTGCCCTCCTCTGTTTCTCTCATCATTAATGACTACTGACAAATAGCTTACTAGAGTTGCCCTCCTCTGTTTCTCTCATCATTAATGACTACTGACACATAGCTGACTAGAGTTGCCCTCCTCTGTTTCTCTCATCATTAATGACTACTGACAAATAGCTTACTAGAGTTGCCCTCCTCTGTTTCTCTCATCATTAATGACTACTGACAAATAGCTTACTAGAGTTGCTCTCTCTGTTTCTCTGGTCATTAATGACTACTGACAAATAGCTTACTAGAGTTGCCCTCTGTTTCTCTCATCATTAATGACTACTAACACATAGCTGACTAGAGTTGCCCTCCTCTGTTTCTCTCATCATTAATGACTACTAACACATAGCTGACTAGAGTTGCCCCCCTCCGTTTCTCTGGTCATTAATGACTACTGACAAATAGCTGATTATATCCACAAATCCGGGATGAGAAAGTAGGACTCTGCATCAACAAGTGTTGTAAGTAAAAGCATTTCATGGTAAAGTCTTCACCTGCTGTCGTCGGCGTATGTGACAAACACAATTTCATTTGATTTGATGATTTTGAATGACAGATATTTTCAGAAAACTAAAAGTCAAACTGGCAGTTGTTACTTCCTCTGTCTTCTCCCCGTGAGGAAACAACTTAAAGCAAAGCGGCATCCAGACGCAGGGTAAACAATCATTAAAATGGGGAGTATTGCCCCTCATCCACAAACATAACACTGCTCAAACCAACACAGAAACACAGTCATTGGAGCTCGATGGCTACTGAGTGAAGACAACACTTGCCACAGTCAGAAAATAAAAGGGATGTCTAACATTTAAAGTATTTATTCATTCATGAGGAGTAAAAATAAAAATATGTTTCACTGCAAATGTGTCTAAGTAAGTAGTAATAAGTAGTAATATAGTTACAAATAATATACTTAGTATTAAAATAGTTTGTAGTAATATAGTACTAGAAATATAGATGGTAGTTATATAGCTAGAAGTAATATAGTTACTAATAATATACTTAGTGTTAATATCAAAGATAATTGCATAATTATCGTATTTCGTCGTCCTAACGTAGTCTTCACTGCTATTTGCCCAGCAGCTAGCCAGCTAGCCAGCTAGCAAACGCCCACCGATTAGCAGCACCATAGAAACTATTACACTCAACTGAACGACTTGATTAGTGTAGTGTTAGCTAGCTACATAGCTGTCTTTGCTGTCTTCGTATCCAAGATAATTGTGTAGTTTAGAGTGTGTAGTCTTAGAGTGATTATCTTAATTTACCGAGGTTAGCTAGCCAGCTATTTGTCGTCCTTAACGTAGGAGACTCTGCTAGCTAGCCAACAGCTAGCCAACAGCTAGCCAACAGCTAGCCGACAGCTAGCCAACAGCTAGCCAATGTCTACCGAATAGGACTCAACAACCCGGTCGCATTCACAGGTAGTATCACATTTTCATTTAATTTCATTACAGTACAACGGTTTGATTTGTTTGATCGTAGCTAGCTACATAGCTAGCTACATAGCCGTCTTTGTATCAAAGATAATTGTGTAGTCTAGAGCGATTTTCTAGGTTAGCTAGCCAGCTATTGTCATTCTTTTAACGCAACGTAACGTAAACAACACTGCTAGCTAGCCAGCTAGCCCCCGAATAGCAGCACTGCAGAAACTATTACACTCAACGGAACGACTTGATTAGTGTTGTGTCAACAATGCAGCCACTGCCAGCTAGCCTACAAAGTCCACAACGCAGCCACTGCCAGCTAGCCTACTTCAGCAGTACTGTATCATTTTAATCATTTTAGTCAATAAGATTCTTGCTACGTAAGCTTAACTTTCTGAACATTCGAGACGTGTAGTCCACTTGTCCACTTGTAGTCCACTTGTCATTCCAATCTCCTTTGCATTAGCGTAGCCTCTTCTGTAGCCTGTCAACTATGTGTCTGTCTATCCCTGTTCTCTCCTCTCTGCACAGACCATACAAACGCTCCACACCGCGTGGCCGCGGCCACCCTAATCTGGTGGTCCCAGCGCGCACGACCCACGTGGAGTTCCAGGTCTCCGGTAGCCTCTGGAACTGCCGATCTGCGGCCAACAAGGCAGAGTTCATCTCAGCCTATGCCTCCCTCCAGTCCCTCGACTTCTTGGCACTGACGGAAACATGGATCACCAAAGACAACACTGCTACTCCTACTGCTCTCTCTTCGTCCGCCCACGTGTTCTCACACACCCCGAGAGCTTCTGGTCAGCGGGGTGGTGGCACCGGGATCCTCATCTCTCCCAAGTGGTCATTCTCTCTTTCTCCCCTTACCCATCTGTCTATCGCCTCCTTTGAATTCCATGCTGTCACAGTTACCAGCCCTTTCAAGCTTAACATCCTTATCATTTATCGCCCTCCAGGTTCCCTCGGAGAGTTCATCAATGAGCTTGATGCCTTGATAAGCTCCTTTCCTGAGGACGGCTCACCTCTCACAGTGCTGGGCGACTTTAACCTCCCCACGTCTACCTTTGACTCATTCCTCTCTGCCTCCTTCTTTCCACTCCTCTCCTCTTTTGACCTCACCCTCTCACCTTCCCCCCCTACTCACAAGGCAGGCAATACGCTCAACCTCATCTTTACTAGATGCTGTTCTTCCACTAACCTCATTGCAACTCCCCTCCAAGTCTCCGACCACTACCTTGTATCCTTTTCCCTCTCGCTCTCATCCAACACCTCCCACACAGCCCCTACTCGGATGGTATCGCGCCGTCCCAACCTTCGCTCTCTCTCCCCCGCTACTCTCTCCTCTTCCATCCTATCATCTCTTCCCTCTGCTCAAACCTTCTCCAACCTATCTCCTGATTCTGCCTCCTCAACCCTCCTCTCCTCCCTTTCTGCATCCTTTGACTCTCTATGTCCCCTATCCTCCAGGCCAGAACAGGGCTCCGGGCAGCCGAGCGGAAATGGAGGAAAACTCGCCTCCCTGCGGACCTGGCATCCTTTCACTCCCTCCTCTCTACATTTTCCTCCTCTGTCTCTGCTGCTAAAGCCATTTTCTACCACTCTAAATTCCAAGCATCTGCCTCTAACCCTAGGAAGCTCTTTGCCACCTTCTCCTCCCTCCTGAATCCTCCCCCCCCCTCCCTCTCTGCAGATGACTTCGTCAACCATTTTGAAAAGAAGGTCGACGACATCCGATCCTCGTTTGCTAAGTCAAACGGCACCGCTGGTTCTGCTCACACTGCCCTACCCTGTGCTCTGACCTCTTTCTCCCCTCTCTCTCCAGATGAAATCTCGCGTCTTGTGACGGCCGGCCGCCCAACAACCTGCCCGCTTGACCCTATCCCCCCTCCTCTCTTCTCCAGACCATTTCCGGAGACCTTCTCCCTTACCTCACCTCGCTCATCAACTCATCCCTGACCGCTGGCTACGTCCCTTCCGTCTTCAAGAGAGCGAGAGTTGCACCCCTTCTGAAAAAACCTACACTCGATCCCTCCGATGTCAACAACTACAGACCAGTATCCCTTCTTTCTTTTCTCTCCAAAACTCTTGAACGTGCCGTCCTTGGCCAGCTCTCCCGCTATCTCTCTCTGAATGACCTTCTTGATCCAAATCAGTCAGGTTTCAAGACTAGTCATTCAACTGAGACTGCTCTTCTCTGTATCACGGAGGCGCTCCGCACTGCTAAATCTAACTCTCTCTCCTCTGCTCCCATCCTTCTAGACCTATCGGCTGCCTTCGATACTGTGAACCATCAGATCCTCCTCTCCACCCTCTCCGAGTTGGGCATCTCCGGCGCGGCCCACGCTTGGATTGCGTCCTACCTGACAGGTCGCTCCTACCAGGTGGCGTGGCGAGAATCTGTCTCCTCACCACGCGCTCTCACCACTGGTGTCCCCCAGGGCTCTGTTCTTGGCCCTCTCCTATTCTCGCTATACACCAAGTCACTTGGCTCTGTCATAACCTCACATGGTCTCTCCTATCATTGCTATGCAGACGACACACAATTAATCTTCTCCTTTCCCCCTTCTGATGACCAGGTGGCGAATCGCATCTCTGCATGTCTGGCAGACATATCAGTGTGGATGACGGATCACCACCTCAAGCTGAACCTCGGCAAGACGGAGCTGCTCTTCCTCCCGGGGAAGGACTGCCTGTTCCATGATCTCGCCATCACGGTTGACAACTCCATTGTGTCCTCCTCCCAGAGCGCTAAGAACCTTGGCGTGATCCTCGACAAAACCCTGTCGTTCTCAACTAACATCAAGGCGGTGGCCCGTTCCTGTAGGTTCATGCTCTACAACATCCGCAGAGTACGACCCTGCCTCACACTGGAAGTGGCGCAGGTCCTAATCCAGGCACTTGTCATCTCCCGTCTGGATTACTGCAACTCGCTGTTGGCTGAGCTCCCTGCCTGTGCCATTAAACCCCTACAACTCATCCAGAACGCCGCAGCCCGTCTGGTGTTCAACCTTCCCAAGTTCTCTCACGTCACCCCGCTCCTCCGCTCTCTCCACTGGCTTCCAGTTGAAGCTCGCATCCGCTACAAGACCATGGTGCTTGCCTACGGAGCTGTGAGGGGAACGGCACCTCAGTACCTCCAGGCTCTGATCAGGCCCTACACCCAAACAAGGGCACTGCGTTCATCCACCTCTGGCCTGCTCGCCTCCCTACCACTGAGGAAGTACAGTTCCCGCTCAGCCCAGTCAAAACTGTTCGCTGCTCTGGCCCCCCAATGGTGGAACAAACTCTCTCACGACGCCAGGACAGCGGAGTCAATCACCACCTTCCGGAGACACCTGAAACCCCACCTCTTTAAGGAATACCTAGGATAGGATAAGTAATCCTTCTCAACCCCCCCTTTAAGATTTAGATGCACTATTGTAAAGTGACTGTTCTACTGGATGTCATAAGGTGAATGCACCAATTTGTAAGTCGCTCTGGATAAGATGACTTAAATGTAAATGTATAGTTAGTAGTAATATAGTACTAGTAATATAGTTACTAATAATATACTTAGTATTAATAAAGTTAATAGTAATATAGTACTGGTAATATAGTTACTAATAATATACTTAGTAGTAATATAGTTAGTAGTAATATAGTACTGGTAATATAGTTACTAATAATATACTTAGTAGTAATATAGTTAGTAGTAATATAGTACTAGTAATATAGAGAGAAAGTGAGAGAGAGAGAGAGAGAGAGAGAGAGAGAGAGAGATAGAGAGAGAGAGAGAGAGATAGAGAGAGAGAGTAGAGAGAGAGAGAGAGAGAGAGAGAGAGAGAGAGAGAGAGAGAGAGACAGAGAGAGAGAGAGAGAGAGAGAGAGAGAGAGAGAGAGAGAGAGAGAGAGAGAGAGAGAGAGAGAGACAGAGAGAGACAGAGAGAGAGAGAGAGAGAGAGAGAGAGAGAGAGAGAGAGAGAGAGAGAGAGAGAGAGAGAGAGAGAGAGAGAGAGAGAGAGAGAGAGAGAGAGAGAGAGAGAGAGAGAGAGAGAGAGAGAGAGAGAGAGAGAGAGAGAGAGAGAGAGAGAGAGAGAGAGAGAGAGAGAGAGAGATAGAGAAGGAGAGAGAGATAGGGAAGGAGAGAGAGAGAGAGAGAGAGAGAGAGAGAGAGAGAGAGAGACAGAGATCATGCAATAAAGTTTTTACAAAAAAATTGATTTAGATAAACTTGGATTTTTCCGCAAGGACATACACAGTACTCTACCCTCCACAACATAACCTTCAACTCCAATTTAATTTCCAAGGTCGATACAGCAAACAGTCTGGCAAACAAACACCAGAAAACTGAAAACACCATTAACCGAGTGAGTAATGTTATGTCTGAAGCTACTTTTAAAGCCAAGAAGAAAAATAAATGACAATGATATATTTTACTTGATTAGAACTGAATGCTAAATTAAGGTTACCAAGCTTGCTAGGGCTGAACAGATCAGATCAATTAGCACTGAGGTGTGAAGTGAGAGGTGTCAAAGCCCTTGAGCCCAACAATGTCAAGAGAGTTTCACAGCCTCCCGCACCCAAATGCAGAGGCCTTTGATGCTAGTACTAGTAATATAGTTAGTAGTAATATAGTTAGTAGTAATATAGTTATAGTAATATAGTTAGTAGTAATATAGTTAGTAGTAATATAGTTAGTAGTAATATAGTTAGTAGTAATATAGTAGTAGTAATATAGTTAGTAGTAATATAGTTAGTGGTAATATAGTTAGTAGTAATATAGTTAGTAGTAATATAGTTAGTAGTAATATAGTAGTAGTAATATAGTTAGTAGTAATATAGTTAGTAGTAATATAGTTAGTAGTAATATAGTTAGTAGTAATATAGTCGTAGTAATATAGTTAGTAGTAATATAGTTAGTAGTAATATAGTAGTAGTAATATAGTTAGTAGTAATATAGTTAGTAGTAATATAGTTAGTAGTAATATAGTAGTAGTAATATAGTTAGTAGTAATATAGTTAGTAGTAATATAGTTAGTAGTAATATAGTTAGTAGTAATATAGTTAGTAGTAATAGTTAGTAGTAATATAGTTAGTGGTAATATAGTTAGTAGTAATATAGTACTAGTAATATAGTTAGTAGTAATATAGTTAGTGGTAATATAGTTAGTAGTAATAGTTAGTAGTAATATAGTTAGTGGTAATATAGTTAGTAGTAATATAGTACTAGTAATATAGTTAGTAGTAATATAGTACTAGTAATATAGTTAGTAGTAATATAATACTAGTAATATAGTTAGTAGTAATATAGTACTAGTAATATAGTTATAGTAATATAGTTAGTAGTAATATAGTACTAGTAATATAGTTAGTAGTAATATAGTACTAGTAATATAGTTATAGTAATATAGTTAGTAGTAATATAGTACTAGTAATATAGTACTAGTAATATAGTTAGTAGTAGGACAGTTAATAGTAATATAGTACTAGTAATATAGTTAGTAGTAATATAGTTAGTAGTAATATAGTTAGTAGTAATATAGTTAGTGGTAATATAGTTAGTGGTAATATAGTTAGTAGTAATATAGTTAGTAGTAATATAGTACTAGTAATATAGTTAGTAGTAATATAGTTAGTAGTAATATAGTACTAGTAATATAGTTAGTAGTAATATAGTACTAGTAATATAGTTAGTAGTAATATAGTACTAGTAATATAGTACTAGTAATATAGTTAGTAGTAATATAGTTAGTAGTAATATAGTACTAGTAATATAGTTAGTAGTAATATAGTACTAGTAATATAGTTAGTAGTAATATAGTTATTAGTAATATAGTACTAGTAATATAGTTAGTAGTAATATAGTACTAGTAATATAGTTAGTAGTAATATAGTACTAGTAATATAGTTAGTAGTAATATAGTTAGTAGTAATATAGTACTAGTAATATAGTTAATAGTAATATAGTTAGTAGTAATATAGTTAGTAGTAATATATTTGGTAGTAATATAGTTGGTAGTAATATAGTTAGTAGTAATATAGTTAGTAGTAATATAGTACTAGTAATATAGTTGGTAGTAATATAGTTAGTAGTAATATAGTACTAGTAATATAGTTAGTAGTAATATAGTTAGTAGTAATATAGTACTAGTAATATAGTTAGTAGTAATATAGTTAGTAGTAATATAGTTACTAGTAATATAGTACTAGTAATATAGTTAGTAGTAATATAGTACTAGTAATATAGTTCATAGTAATATAGTACTAGTAATATAGTTAGTAGTAATATAGTTAGTAGTAATATAGTACTAGTAATATAGTTAGTAGTAATATAGTACTAATAATATACTTAGTAGTAATATAGTACTAGTAATATAGTTAGTAGTAATATAGTACTAGTAATATAGTTAGTAGTAATATAGTACTAGTAATATAGTTAGTAGTAATATAGTACTAGTAATATAGTTAGTAGTAATATAGTTAGTAGTAATATAGTACTAGTAATATAGTTAGTAGTAATATAGTTAGTAGTAATATAGTTAGTAGTAATATAGTACTAATAATATACTTAGTAGTAATATAGTACTAGTAATATAGTACTAGTAATATAGTTGGTAGTAGTATAGTTGGTAGTAATATAGTTAGTAGTAATATAGTTAGCAGTAATATAGTTAGTAGTAATATAGTTGGTAGTAATATAGTACTAGTAATATAGTTAGTAGTAATATAGTACTAATAATATATTTAGTATTAATATAGTACTAGTAATATAGTTGGTAGTAATATAGTTAGCAGTAATATAGTTGGTAGTAATATAGTTAGTAGTAATATAGTACTAGTAAGGATTTAATGCATGCTATATTACTAGTAGTATATTACTACCAACTTAATGCATGCTAGTCCACTTCTCTAGCATGACACTGACCGATATAGACAGGCTATTAGTGTCATGCAGGTGAAAGAGGACCCAAACGCGACTTAACAGAAACAGAGTTTATTAATGTTCAAAACGGAATAACTGAAATCCTCTAGATTTGTAGAGGGGAAAACAACTGGAGAAGCGGCCACAGACTGCAGGTCGCTTCGGGTAGGCGCAGGCCGTAGTCGACTGAGACACCTGCTCACACGCAGCGTCTGAAGAAGGCACAAAACACGACAGGACAGGGTGATACACAATCACGGCAAAAAACACGACAGGACAGGGCGAAACGCAATCACAGCATGGAATACAAAACAAGGAACCGATGGAACAGGAACGGATCACAAAGGAATAAATAGGGAGTCTAATCAGGGAAAGGATCGGGAACAGGTGTGGGAAGACTAAATGATGATTAGGGGAATAGGAACAGCTGGGAGCAGGAACGGAACGACAGAGAGAAGAGAGAGCGAGAGAGTGAGAGAGGGAGGGGGAGAGAGAGGGATAGAACCAAACAAGACCAGCAGAGGGAAACGAATAGCATGGGGAGCACAGGGACAAGACATGACAATAAATGACAAACATGACAGTACCCCCCACTCACCGAGCGCCTCCTGGCGCACTCGAGGAGGAATCCTGGCGGCAACGGAGGAAATCATCGATGAGCGAACGGTCCAGCACGTCCCGAGACGGAACCCAACTCCTCTCCTCAGGACCGTAACCCTCCCAATCCACTAGGTATTGGTGACCCCGTCCCCGAGAACGCATGTCCATAATTTTATGTACCTTGTAAATAGGTGCGCTCTCGACAAGGACGGGAGGGGGGAGGGAAGACGAACGGGGGTGCGAAGAAAGGGCTTAACACAGGAGACATGGAAGACAGGATGGACGCGACGAAGATGTCGCGGAAGAAGCAGTCGCACAGCGACAGGATTGACGACCTGGGAGACACGGAACGGACCAATGAACCGCGGAGTCAACTTACGAGAAGCTGTCGTAAGAGGAAGGTTGCGAGTGGAAAGCCACACTCTCTGGCCGCAACAATACCTTGGACTCTTAATCCTGCGTTTATTGGCGGCTCTCACCGTCTGTGCCCTGTAACGGCAAAGTGCAGACCTCACCCTCCTCCAGGTGCGCTCACAACGTTGGACAAACGCTTGAGCGGAGGAGAACGCTGGACTCGGCAAGCTGGGATGAGAACAGAGGAGGCTGGTAACCCAGACTACTCTGAAACGGAGATAACCCGGTAGCAGACGAAGGAAGCGAATTGTGAGCGTATTCTGCCCAGGGGAGCTGTTCTGCCCAAGACGCAGGGTTCCTGAAAGAAAGGCTGCGTAGTATGCGACCAATCGTCTGATTGGCCCTCTCTGCTTGACCGTTAGACTGGGGATGAAACCCGGAAGAGAGACTGACGGACGCACCAATCAAACGACAGAACTCCCTCCAAAACTGTGACGTGAATTGCGGACCTCTGTCTGAAACGGCGTCTAACGGGAGGCCATGAATTCTGAATACATTCTCAATAATGATTTGTGCCGTCTCCTTAGCGGAAGGAAGTTTAGCGAGGGGAATGAAATGTGCCGCCTTAGAGAACCTATCGACAACCGTCAGAATCACAGTCTTCCCCGCAGACAAAGGCAGACCGGTAATGAAGTCTAAGGCAATGTGAGACCATGGTCGAGAAGGAATGGGGAGCGGTCTGAGACGACCGGCAGGAGGAGAGTTACCCGACTTAGTCTGCGCGCAGTCCGAACAGGCAGCCACGAAACGGCGCGTGTCACGCTCCTGAGTCGGCCACCAAAAGCGCTGGCGAATAGACGCAAGAGTGCCTCGAACACCGGGATGACCCGCTAACTTGGCAGAGTGAGCCCACTGAAGAACAGCCAGACGAGTGGAAACAGGAACGAAAAGGAGGTTACTAGGACAAGCGCGCGGCGACGCAGTGTGCGTGAGTGCTTGCTTAACCTGTCTTTCAATTCCCCAGACTGTTAACCCGACAACACGCCCATAAGGAAGAATCCCCTCGGGATCAGTAGAAGCCACAGAAGAACTAAACAGACGGGATAAGGCATCAGGCTTGGTGTTCTTGCTACCCGGACGGTAAGAAATCACAAACTCGAAACGAGCGAAAAACAACGCCCAACGAGCTTGACGGGCATTAAGTCGTTTGGCAGAACGGATGTACTCAAGGTTCTTATGGTCTGTCCAAACGACAAAAGGAACGGTCGCCCCCTCCAACCACTGTCGCCATTCGCCTAGGGCTAAGCGGATGGCGAGCAGTTCACGGTTACCCACATCATAGTTGCGCTCAGATGGCGACAGGCGATGAGAAAAATAAGCGCAAGGATGAACCTTATCGTCAGACTGGAAGCGCTGGGATAGAATGGCTCCCACGCCTACCTCTGAAGCGTCAACCTCGACAATGAATTGTCTAGTGACGTCAGGAGTAACGAGGATAGGAGCGGACGTAAACGTTCTTTTAGAAGATCAAAAGCTCCCTGGGCGGAACCGGACCACTTAAAACACGTCTTGACAGAAGTAAGAGCTGTGAGAGGGGCAGCAACTTGACCGAAATTACGAATGAAACGCCGATAGAAATTAGCGAAACCTAAAAAGCGCTGCAACTCGACACGTGACCTTGGAACGGGCCAATCACTGACAGCTTGGACCTTAGCGGAATCCATCTGAATGCCTTCAGCGGAAATAACGGAACCGAGAAAAGTAACGGAGGAGACATGAAAAGAGCACTTCTCAGCCTTTACGTAGAGACAATTCTCTAAAAGGCGCTGTAGAACACGTCGAACGTGCTGAACATGAATCTCGAGTGACGGAGAAAAAATCAGGATATCGTCAAGATAGACAAAAACAAAAATGTTCAGCATGTCTCTCAGAACATCATTAACTAATGCCTGAAAAACAGCTGGCGCATTGGCGAGACCGAACGGCAGAACCCGGTACTCAAAATGCCCTAACGGAGTATTAAACGCCGTTTTCCACTCGTCCCCCTCTCTGATGCGCACGAGATGGTAAGCGTTACGAAGGTCCAACTTAGTAAAGCACCTGGCTCCCTGCAGAATCTCGAAGGCTGATGACATAAGGGGAAGCGGATAACGATTCTTAACCGTTATGTCATTCAGCCCTCGATAATCCACGCAGGGGCGCAGAGTACCGTCCTTCTTCTTAACAAAAAAGAACCCCGCCCCGGCCGGAGAGGAAGAAGGCACTATGGTACCGGCGTCAAGAGACACAGACAAATAATCCTCGAGAGCCTTACGTTCGGGAGCCGACAGAGAGTATAGTCTACCTCGAGGAGGAGTGGTCCCCGGAAGGAGATCAATACTACAATCATACGACCGGTGAGGAGGAAGGGAGTTGGCTCGGGACCGACTGAAGACCGTGCGCAGATCATGATATTCCTCCGGCACTCCTGTCAAATCGCCAGGTTCCTCCTGAGAAGTAAGGACCGTTCCTTTTGTCGTTTGGACAGACCATAAGAACCTTGAGTACATCCGTTCTGCCAAACGACTTAATGCCCGTCAAGCTCGTTGGGCGTTGTTTTTCGCTCGTTTCGAGTTTGTGATTTCTTACCGTCCGGGTAGCAAGGTGGGTTATTAACCCTAGGTTCTGGAGGCTCGGCAGGCCAGGAAGTAACAGGTGGCACGAGACGTAGACTCTGGAACTGTCCAGAGAGGTCGGAAACCTGAGCAGCCAGGTTTTCCACGGCCTGGCGAGCAGCGGACAATTCCTGCTCGTGTCTGCCGAGCATGGCTCCTTGGATCTCGACGGCAGTGTAACGAGCGTCTGAAGTCGCTGGGTCCATTCTTTGATCGGTTCCTTCTGTCATGCAGGTGAAAGAGGACCCAAACGCGACTTAACAGAAACAGAGTTTATTAATGTTCAAAACGGAATAACTGAAATCCTCTAGATTTGTAGAGGGGAAAACAACTGGAGAAGCGGCCACAGACTGCAGGTCGCCGGGTAGGCGCAGGCCGTAGTCGACTGAGACACCTGCTCACACGCAGCGTCTGAAGAAGGCACAAAACACGACAGGACAGGGTGATACACAATCACGGCAAAAAACACGACAGGACAGGGCGAAACGCAATCACAGCATGGAATACAAAACAAGGAACCGATGGAACAGGAACGGATCACAAAGGAATAAATAGGGAGTCTAATCAGGGGAAAGGATCGGGAACAGGTGTGGGAAGACTAAATGATGATTAGGGGAATAGGAACAGCTGGGAGCAGGAACGGAACGACAGAGAGAAGAGAGAGCGAGAGAGTGAGAGAGGGAGGGGGAGAGAGAGGGATAGAACCAAACAAGACCAGCAGAGGGAAACGAATAGCATGGGGAGCACAGGGACAAGACATGACAATAAATGACAAACATGACAATTAGTCCTGGTGTTGACTCGTTGGCCGCATTCACAGAGCTGTACATCGACAGACAGACAGACAGACAGACAGACAGACAGACAGACAGACAGACAGACAGACAGACAGACAGACAGACAGACAGACAGACAGACAGACAGACAGACAGGCAGGCAGGCAGACAGACAGGCAGGCAGGCAGGCAGACAGGCAGACAGACAGACAGGCAGGCAGACAGACAGACAGACAGACAGACAGACAGACAGACAGACAGACAGACAGACAGACAGACAGACAGACAGACAGACAGGCAGACAGACAGACAGACAGACAGGCAGACAGACAGGCAGGCAGACAGACACACAGACAGACAGACAGACAGACAGACAGACAGACAGACAGACAGACAGACAGGCAGGCAGACAGACAGACAGACAGACAGACAGACAGACAGACACACAGACACACAGACACACAGACACACAGACACACAGACACACAGACAGACAGACACACAGACACACAGACACACAGACACACAGACACACAGGCACACAGACACACAGACACACAGACACACAGACACACAGACACACAGACACACAGACACACAGACACACAGACACACAGACACACAGACACACAGACACACACAGAAATGTGTACAGACTGAGACTCACCCAACTCTCTGACTGAAGGATTGAACTGAAATATTGATCAGTTCAGCTCTAAGCTCTTTGATTGGTTAAATGATGAATTGGCTGTTAAATGTAGAAATCTCTTCAAAAGACTGCATTATGAAATATGATGTATGTCATGTTATAGCTTCACAGAGCAAGTAAAACAATTATGACATCAGCTCCCTTTAAAATAAACTATCCAAATCTCTTGGTAACTAATTAATAACATGTCCTTGTCCGTTATAATATTACGTTTTCACCGAAATAGTTTTTGTAGAATAATTTGCATCTTTGTGGTGTTTCTATGGGGGAGAGATCTGGGACTATTTAGGCAATTAAAAGGCTGTATAATGAGGTGGCCTAGATACATTGCATTTGACAGGAGGTAATTGGGTGGGCACAGGTGAACTAAATAT